>NC_038044.1:31890205-32118893 GCF_002211085.1 Panicum hallii | reverse complement strand
AGTATCTTGAAGAAGGAGTTTCCCGCTGCAGGGTTAAGATGATGATTCCTCAGCACCCTTTCCGCTCCTTATGGCCTCCCATAGAAGTGGAAGTGGTTGGATATCGTCTTGTGGATACCCTTGAAACTGCTGCTTTAGAAGGAATCAACTCTTCTGCAATCAACATCCGATTGAAGTTGCTTCATATCCTATTGGGTTATTCCTACCATAGACCCGAGTAATTCGGACTGGGATTTTTCGGACAAATCATTTGGTCATTTGCTAGGAATATAGCTGAAGAAACCGTCCGTATTGTTACAGGTTTATGGATGTGCAATACCGTTACCAAAAGCTACTGCGTCATGGGGTAAGTCAGATAACTGGTGTGGCTCAAAGCCACTATCGGAATGCTGATCACCAAGTGACCAGATAGAAGAATTGCAAGCTTTGGTGACTCAGAAGGATGAAATTATTGCAGCAAGAGATGAGACAATCCTCCATCGTGAAGATCAGATCAATGAGAGTGATCATATTATCACTCAGCGTGACACTGTTATTGAGTTCCTACAGGCACAAATTCATGATCTGATACTTGTGGCTGATGATGCCCAAGCTCACATTGAGGAAATGCAGCAGCAACCGATACTTCCGCTATACCCATAGTACCTGAAGAAGAAGAAGAAGACCAGAAGAGATTGAGGGTATCCAGAGATTGATCTGAGCATGGGATCTGTTCTTAGTCCCATCATTCTCTTTCTGGCAGTCAGTCTTCTGTAGCAAATTTCGACGATTTTTAGTAAAATCGTCAACTTTCGAGATGTAATCTAAGGAATGTAATAGTTTAAGTAGTCAAACTTCACGCCATTTGATGTAACATAGATGGCCTATGTAGTAAACTTTCGACATGCGATATGAGAACTATCTGAGTTAGCAATGTAATATAATTTCCGGTTTCATCATCTTGTTCGTTATCTTTAAATTTGAGATGAGATGATTTGCGGAATATATGCATTGATTATGTTTCTGAAATTGGGAGTAAAGATATATGGTTAATAATGGACATCTCCTTTATTTCAGATGGTTGGAGCCACACGAGGAACCCGGAGGGTTTCAGGGCTGATCAAGCCAGTGGTTTCAGCAACCACCACCACCTCCTCCCACCTTGCCGAAGTCATGGCTCGGCAAACGGAATTACTTAATATGTTGGTTTCAAGCCCAACTGAATCAGCAGCAACAATTCCGAGGAGGCCGGGATGATCGTAATCCTCCTGTGGCTAGCTACCAGGATTTCCTCAGTACTCAACCGCCTTTCTTCAGTAAGGCCGAGGAACCATTGGATGCCGATGCCTGGCTCCATATTATTGAGTCAAAGTTCGCTCTACTGACCATACCATGTGCGGATTCTAGCAAGCTTCCTTTGCTGCTCAACAACTTCGTGGTGCTGCTAGAATCTGGTGGGACAATTTTTATGCCATGCAACCTGCAGGGCATGTCATCACATGGGATGAATTCCGGGTCGCTTTCAGAGCGCACTATATTCCCGCAGGATTGTTGGAGCAAAAGCTTAATGAGTTTCTGGCTCTTACACAGGTGCCAACACAGTTCTTGCAATACGCACAGAATTTCAATCATCTGTGCCAGTATGCGGGGTATCATGCAGATAATGATACCAAGAAGCAAGACCATTTCCGTCGGGGCCTGAACACCAAACTCAAGGAACGCCTGAACCTTGTGAAGGCAAATACTTTCAGTGAGTTGGTCAATATGGCCTTAACTCAAGAAGACTGCATTGTGGCGCATTCTGCCGAGAAGAAGCGGAAGAACCCTGCTGGACCCTCGAGTGCTCAACCACCGAGGTATCGGGTTGTTCCTAATACGCCACCCAGAGCACCACAACGCAATGCCCCTACGGGAAGATTGGTTTTTAGGCCACCTCAGCAGCAAGGAAAGTTCAGACCTCCTGTGCCCCCGCAACCAGCACAACAATCTGGCCAACGGCTAAATATTCCGCAAGTGCCACAGAAAGGCAGCAACTATCGCTGCTACAACTGCGGAAGTGCGGACCATTTCATCCGAGATTGCCCGCGGCCTAAGAAGCTTAATCAAGGGCAGAGCTCCACCCAAGGAAACCAGAATAAGGGAAAGAAGCCGGTGATGCAAGTTCGTCAAGGACGGATTAACTTCACCACTCTTGCGGAACTTCCAGATGGAGCTCCTGTTATGTCGGGTACATTTTCTATACATCACAAACCAGTTGTTACTTTATTTGACTCTGGAGCAACACATAGTTTTATTAGTAACAACTGTGGAACCCGACTAGGACTTGAATCTTGTCCTATCCAGGGGTCATATATGATCACCACCCCTGGAGGAAATATTACTTCCAATCGAATAAGTAGATATGTGCCAATTCAGTTAGGTAGTAAAGAGATTAAAACTGATTTGGTTTTACTCAGTTTAGAGGGTATCGATGTCATACTTGGGACAAACTGGATGACTGAACATCGAGTCCAGTTAGACATATCTTCCCGGGTTATCGAAATTGATTCACCATATTGTCGAGCCATTACTCTTGTTCTGCCTCCACCAGAATGTCTACATCCTTGCGCATATGCTATCACAGATATCAAAGTCAAGGATATTCCGATAGTATGTGAATACCCCGATGTCTTTCCCGACGATCTGCCTGGAATGCCACCGGATCGAGACATCGAGTTCATCATTGAACTTCAACCGGGTACTGCTCCAATTTCCAAGAGGCCATATCGCATGCCTCAAATGAATTAGCAGAACTGAAAATTCAACTTCAAGATCTTCTTGATAAGGGATATATACGTCCAAGTGCTTCACCTTGGGGTTGTTCTGCTCTCTTTGTCAAGAAGAAAGACGATAGTCTGAGACTATGTGTCGACTACCGTCCCCTCAATGCGGTTACTATTAAAATAAGTATCCTCTTCCCCGCATTGATATCTTATTCGATCAATTAGCTGGAGCAAAGGTCTTTTCTAAGATTGATTTACGCTCCGGTTATCATCAGATCAAGATCAGGCCTTGTGATATTCCAAAAACGGCCTTCTCAACCAGATATGGACTTTATGAATATCTGGTCATGTCATTTGGACTTACAATGCACCGGCATATTTCATGTATCTCATGAATTCCGTATTTATGCCGGAGCTTGATAAATTCGTCGTGGTCTTCATCGATGACATTCTGATCTACTCCAGAACCAAAGAAGACCATGCTAACCATTTACGTGTCGTTCTTCAACGATTACGGGATCATCGCCTTTATGCCAAATTTTCAAAATGTGAATTTTGGCTGGATAGTGTGAAATTTTGGTACATACTATCTCTAGTCAAGGCATATCGGTTGATCCAACTAAAGTTCAAGAAGTTATGGACTGGAATCCTCCCACTTCAGTCCATCAAATACGAAGTTTCCTTGGATTGGCAGGATATTATCGCCGATTCATTCCAGACTTCTCCAAGATAGCCAAACCCATGACTGAGCTACTTAAGAAGAAGTTAAGTTCCATTGGGATGATAAGTGTGAGGAAGCATTTCACACTTTGAGAAAACTTCTGACGACTGCTCCAGTACTAGCTCAGCCAGATAGTAACCAGCCTTTTGATGTCTATTGCGACGCTTCTGGAATTGGCCTTGGTTGCGTTCTTATGCAAAACAACCGGGTTATTGCTTATGCATCCCGAGCACTTCGGACTCATGAGCAAAATTATCCAACACATGATCTTGAATTGGCAGCAGTTATCCATGCTCTCAAGATCTGGAGACATCATCTTATGGGCGCTAAATGTAACATTTACACTGACCATAAGAGCCTCAAGTATATTTTCACTCAGGCTGATTTAAATATGAGGCAAAGGCGTTGGTTGGAGTTAATCAAAGATTATGACCTGGAGGTACACTATCATCCGGGCAAAGCTAATGTGGTTGCGGATGCACTTAGCCGCAAGTCACATTGTCACTGTTTGACTATCTCCACTTTTAATGACACTCTTTGCCATCAAATGCGGAGACTCAATCTGGAGATTATTCCCCAAGGTAGTTTAAACTTGATCTCCATTGAGTCTAATTTGCGAGATAAAATCATCATGTCGCAGCTACATGATGAGGGTGTCAATATTATTAAATCCAAGCTATCCCAGGGAGAAGCTAAGTATTGGTGTTTTCACACTGATCGTCAAGGAGTCCTGTGGTTCAACGATCGACTTGTTGTCCCTAAGGATCATCAACTTCGTAAGCAAATCCTCGACGAAGCACATTTGTCCAAATTCTCTATTCATCCTGGTAGCACCAAGATGTATCACGATCTTCGGCAACATTTTTGGTGGACCAGAATGAAGAGAGAAATTGCCAAATATGTGTCTGAGTGCGATACGTGCCAGAGAGTCAAAGCCAGTCATCTCAAAGCTTCTGGTACGCTTCAGCCATTACCCATTCCGTCATGGAAATGGGAAGACATTAGTATGGATTTCATTGTCGGTCTTCCCAACACATCTCAAAAACATGACTCCATATGGGTAATCATCGATAGACTCACAAAAACAGCTCATTTCCTTCCGGTGCATACCACTTACTCTGCTAAGAAGTATGCCGAAGTCTATCTGGAACAAATCGTTCGATTGCATGGGGTTCCGAAAACTATCATATCCGATCGTGGGCCCCAATTTATCGCACGGTTCTGGGAGCAGCTACAATCAGCTCTAGGAACCAAATTGATTCGAAGCTCTGCATATCACCCCCAGACTGATGGGCAGACTGAGCGAGTTAACCAAATTCTTGAAGACATGCTCCGAGCTTGTATTATTCACTATGGTACAAGTTGGGACAAGTGTCTTGCTCTAGCTGAATTTGCCTACAACAACAGTTACCAAGCTAGTCTTCAAATGGCTCCTTTCGAAGCGTTATATGGTCGCCGCTGCCGAACTCCTTTGAGTTGGTCAGAGACCGGTGAACGCAAAATCTTCGGACCAGACCTAGTTGTTGAAGCCGAAGATAAGGTTAAGGTTATTCAATCTAATCTTAAAACCGCTCAGTCCAGACAAAAGAGTTATGCAGATAAGAGGAGAAAACCTCTGCAATTCCAGATAGGAGATTTTGTCTATCTCCGAGTGTCACCTACCAAAGGCGTCCAACGTTTCGGCATAAAAGGAAAGTTAGCACCTCGGTATGTCGGACCCTTTGAAATTCTTGATGTTTGTGGCCCAGTGGCTTACAAACTTCGTCTTCCATCTCAATGGGCAGCTATTCACGATGTCTTTCACATCTCTCAACTTAAGAAGTGTGTCAAAGTACCCACAGAAATCGTTGAGACAAGTACCCTTGAGATAAAACCTGATTTGTCGTACATTGAACAACCTCTTCGAATTCTGGATACTAAGGAAAGGTTCACCAGAAGAAGGGCAGTTAAGATGTACAAGATCTTGTGGGATCATCACACCGAAGAAGAAGCGACTTGGGAAACTGAGTCTTATCTTCAACGGAATTTTCCAGATTTCCTACAAGCCAATCCCCAAATCTAAATTATCCATTTCTGCTCAGCTTCGGAATCTCGGGACGAGATTCTTGTAAGGAGGGAAGGCTGTAATATCTAGGTAGTAGATAGTTAAATGTTAAGTTTGGATATAATATATGTAAGTAGAATATAGTATATACAACCTGTACAACGCAGTAAGGGTATATTTGTAAATTATGAATTTTATATGCAAGTGTGTGAAAATGTGCATAAGTGTAAAAATTTCAGTTGGCTATCCAAAAGAAAAAGAGCAAAAGATAAGTAAACACTAAGGGAAATAGGCTTAATATGAGATTAAGGACCTTTATGTAATTATTATAAACATATCAGGATTTACATGTGAAATGGTAAAAGATAAAAGTAAAACTCAGTTTTACCTAAGGACTAAAGTGTAAAAAGAGCTAGTCATGATTACTGCAGAAAGAATTACAAAAAGGACCCCAAACATTAGGGCATTTTGTTTTAATTAACACATAAAGGTTAAAATTTGAATTGTGTTCAAATTCTCCAAATAAAACTGTACCCTTTAAGATTTCAAACCCAAGCCTTAAAGCAAAGATGTAGAGTTTGAAAAACTCTACAACTTTCATGTTGAGCACTTTTCCATTTGACCTTTGTAGCAGTAGGAAAATTTTAGATTACAGAGGAGTCCCTGGAAATTTCAAAAATTGCAAATCAGTCCGGCTGACACCTGCTGCTTCTTCTTCCTCTGCCTGGCGCCGCTTTTCCTCTGCTCTGCGCCTGCCGTCGCCGCTCACCGTCGGCGTGGTTCCCCCGAGCACCACCTCCTGCTAAATTTATCTCCACGCGTCGCCCTTGCCTTGTTCCACTTCTGCTCCCCTCCCTTTCTGGCATTCCCCGCGCTTGCCACGCGCACGCCGTCGCTGTGCGGCCGCCACCGAGCTGCCGCCGTGGCGAGCTCCAACCCGAGTGCCTGCTCCT
The DNA here is from genome assembly GCF_002211085.1 of Panicum hallii. NCBI lineage: Eukaryota > Viridiplantae > Streptophyta > Magnoliopsida > Poales > Poaceae > Panicum > Panicum hallii. The sequence continues at coordinate 32,112,434 of NC_038044.1, read as the reverse complement.
ATGTTTGCAAGCGCACCAGTATTCCCAGGATCTCTTCGACCTATTCCAACCAACAGCTTGCCATTTGCTCATCCCTAGCCCCCGGAACGCCGTCGCCATCGCCGCCCGAACGCCGGCGAGCACCAGCTCACCGTCGTCCCGCTTCTCTGCAGCTGCTCCGCCTGCAACCACCTCACCGTTAGCTCCACCGCATCCTCGCGCAGCTGTTCGACCAACCAATTTCCCCACTCGACCACCGTAGCGCCGCCGCACTGTTCTTCCCTTTCCGCCGCCTCAGCACCGCCGTGGGCAGCTCAGCCCGAGCCACTTCACGCCACCTCCGTGCTCGAGCCTGCACCACATCACCCCCACGACGCTCCCCGACCGATCCATTGGGTGTCTAAGGCCCTACATTGGCTCCCCGACGAGCTCCCCGAGCTTCCTTGCCGCCGCCGTGACCAGTCCACCGTGGGGCTCCACCTTCCGGCCTTCCCTAGCCCCAACTGACCCCGGCCTGAGCTCCAGCACATCCCCAGGCAGCTCCCAGACCTCTCCACCGTCGTCCAAAGGCACCAGAACACTGCCCCACCGAGCCACTTCGCCGCCGGCCGCAAGTCCTCGTCGCGCCGCCGCTCCGAGCCATCTTCCTCCAATTCCCGGCTCGCGCAGGTGCGCATCAAGCCCTGGATGCTCTTCCGCCCTTCTGTTCCCATCCCCAGAGCTCGCCGTCGCCGGAATCGGCCGGTCAACGTCGGGTTGTTGTCTTGACCGAGGGGGGGGATTGGAGGAGGGACTGCGGGTTAGAAGAAACAAAAATCCAGGGGGTTTTGTGCTAAGTTCCAGGGACTGATGTGTAAACCTTGTTTGAGTTATTGCTGTGAACTTTGAAAATGCATAGAAAACAGTAGAAAAATCAGAAAAATGTGAAATTGGTTGGGTTAGAAACCTTATGATAAGCTCTGTAACTTTTATTTTATCACCATGCCATGAAACTACATAGTTTGTTCTGTATTTTAAATGCTAGTAAAAGGATGCATTAATTAAATCTTGTGATCCTTAGCCCTGTTGCTGTTAGTTTTTGGAGCATGTATTATAGGCAATGTAAGTAGTTCTGTGTAAATTTTTGAGGCCTAGATCAGCTCTCTAGCTAGAGTAATTAGTTACTTTTGTTATAAGTTAATAAAAGCTTGACAATTTAATTTCAGAAGTATTTATACATATTTGGGATGAAATTTTTACTATAGTCTGGTCTTTATGAGTGTGATATAACATAAAAATTTTAGAAGCAGAAACCTAATATAACTTAAGTTATAAATTTTAAAACTTAGATTGCAAGATGAGTCATAAATAATAATTGGAATGCATGAAAATTTATGGAACTTCTCTAGAATACTAGACTTAAGTAGTTTATGATATTCTTAAATTGTGAACCCTAATTGTTGTATAAAAACCCTAGTCTTAATATAAAACTCCAATTATATCTTAATATTTCAATGTTAATCTTAATTAGTTTTGTGACTTAGAACCTTTAGAGTAAAATTATCATAAAACCTAACCATGATAATTTTCATAAATATTAATTATTTCTCTTAACTTAAGATTTGGTTAAATAATTTAAGTTAGCCATAATTAAGTAATAACCAAAGGTTAATTACAATGTTTAGCTAATAAAATAAATAAAAAAATTGCTAAGTGTGTGTAGTGTTGCTTAAGGTAATTAGATACACTACCCAGTAAAGTTAAATTAGATGTTTAGGGTAACCCACCATGGTTGCCTAACGAGACTAGTTAGTTTAATTAGTACTCGATAAATGACTGCCCAGTACAGGGTAGTTAGATTATCATCGTAATGTAATTTTCTTTAAGTTGGATTGCAACTTTATCGGGAAGTAAAATAAAAGTAAGAACATCCTATAACTTGTAATTTTGCATCTCATATAGATTCGACCACGCTCGCTGACGGGGATTATCAACTGCTCCCGGAACAAGAAGGAGATTATTCTGAAGACCCCGGGACTATTGTTACGGATTTCTCTGAAGCCCCGAACCAAGGTTCGGAAGAAAATAATTTGACTAACCCCAACCCCACCAGCGAAGGCAAGCCCCGGACATAACCCCTACCTTATTACACTGCAACTTATATTACTTTTATATATATCTCTTTATGCATTAGGTTCGTAGGAGTTGTTTGGAAACCTAGTTGCATTATTCTAGAAACCAATGTACTGAACACTAGAACTGAGTCCGACTAGCTGCTTTGCTTATAGGACCGGTAGAAGTCGAGTGATTTCCTGTCACTCGCGCGATATAGGAATTGTAATGTTTACATTCCTGTTATCACTATAAGGATACCGGACGGGAGTTTTATGAGGTATCATGGTCAAGATGATACCCCGTCTGTGTTGTTGAAATTTGATAAGGTCGCAGTGTGTGGTAGCGGTGGCTAAGCGTTTGAAAGTACTAGCCACATGCCGTGAAATATGGTAAGCGGTAAGCCTAGTAACCGATCGGCCCGAGGAGTGGACATACCACCCACCACATGTATTTGCTTCTTTTGGTTACTTAGTTCGACGTGTAGGCATATGTGTTGCTGGGCAACCAGGAGTACGGGTTTTGTAGTCGCGCTACAGACGTACGTCCTGCACTTTTGTAGTGCATATGACCTGCAGTCGCTTGTGGTGGCACTGATCCACGAGTCGGAATGAAAGGCAAACGGTTGCTTCGGAACAACCCTGTGGTGTTCCAAGCGTGTGTGTTAGGTTTACCTTGCAAGGGTTGAATCTCGATTCAGAATCGTCCGCCTCTCACGATGTATGAGACTGCTTATCCCCTTTATCACATAGAGTAACAAGAGTAATTATGTGATTATTAAAGATGATGTTTGAGTAAAGATTCTACCATGTTTGAATAGCTATAGGTGCTTACTTAGAATGGTTAATTCAACTAGAACCTGAAAGCTAAAAATTGAAAATAAGGATCTACTCTTTGTTGCTTTTCAGCTGAAAACCCTACCCAAAACTAAAAGCCAGCATGAGTCTAGTTATGGGCTAAGATATACCCAATTCCGGGTAAGTCTTGCTGAGTATTAGTATACTCAGCCTTGCTTTGTTGATGTAATTCAGGTAACCCTTCTGAGGAGCCCGCATTCATTACACCATGGCCTTACCCTTTGCCTGATGGTTGGTCCGTGGAATGGGATCCGTCCCCGGCCAACACAGACTCCGCCGAGTGATATTATGCCAGGGCTAGCATAATATCTGTAATGACGCTATGTATAATAACTCCGCTTTTCAAATTCCGCTGCTTTAATCAGAAACTCGAACTTGTGATGTAATAAACTCTCTTCTGTAAGAACAAATGTTATTTTGTATATTTTTGTAATATAACTGCCTGTGGTGTAAATTATTTTGGGCATTGTATCTCTGGACTCACCTTCGTGTGAGGTACCTTGTTAGATCCTGCGTTCGGTGGTTCATCGGGACGTTACCCGACAGACCAATAGTTTTATACCGTTTGAAGTGCGAGGTAGCCCTGCATTAAGGACTCGCGCACTTGAGTCGGTATAATTCAGGTTGGTTCTGCCACAGTAATGGAGTAGCAAAGGTTGATTTCAACAGAAAGAAGTCGAATACTCACTGGTTTGGGCGGATTTCGCGCGGAAAACAACGTTGGCACATACGGCACGACGTCCACGTCTAGCAACACCCGCTGAACTCGCTGGAGCGTGGCTTCATCAGACAATTCCTCTGCGCACATGCGAGAGGGATCAGCGGGGCCTGTGTACTTGAATCCCAGGCGATGGCGTTGCTGGATTGGCTGGACGCGGCGTTTGAAAAACGCGAACATGACGGAGGCACCGGTCACTCCCTTCATCTTCTGCGCCTCTATGATGTCCAGTCTCTTACTTGGTCCATGTCTCCACCGGAAGGTTCAAGATTCCACTCTGGCCTCACTATAGGCGGTCTGTTTGATTTCGCTGGAAGGTGGGGAGCATGGTTCTCGATATAAAACCAATGATTCTTCCACCCGGGAAGGTTGGAGGGGAATTTGTATGTGAGATATTTGTCGCCGGCCTGCTGACGTAGTTGGATGCGGTGCCCCCGCAACGGAAAGGTTCTTTGATGTGGGCTGTGGTTTGATACGGAAGAGGAAGCGGAAAAGATCCCAGTGGGGTTCAATTCCAAGGAAAGCTTCGCAGAAATAGACAAAAATTGAAATGTGGCAGATAGAATTCGGGTTGAGGTGATGAAGCTCAAGCCCGTAGTAGTACAGAAGGCCCCGGAAGAAAGAACAAGAGGGGAGGGCCAATCCCCGTTCGGCAAAATGGAGAAATGTGACGATTTCGTCAACATTTTCCATGGGGAAAGGTTCATGGTAAGAGGGGTGCCAGTTGACAAGGTTCTTTTATTGCAGCAACCCCTCGGAAACTAGTTTGTTTAGATCGATGAGGGAGCACTTACTCTGTGTCCACTCCACGGTCGATGGTTGCGCTTCCTTCTTCCCTTCGATCTCTGACTTCTTGGGCGCCATCTCCGATTCGCTTGCCACGAGATGCTTGGGGGCTGCGGGGAGAGGGGTGGGGAGGTCGGAGCGGAAGGATTTCTTTGGGGGATGGTGGCGGCGCTTGGCCCTGATTGGGGATTTTGGCGGTTCTTGGCAAAATGCAGATTGAAAGCACAGTTTTTTCCCACTGTTGTCGCGGGGTTAAATAACCAGCGGGGTAGGGAAAAGTTACTATTCTGAAGTTCAAGAGTCGTTTTTTGGGAATATTCCGAAGATGAGGGGTCATTTGGTGGATTGTTTGGATTAAATATTCGATTAATCATTTTTTCAGGGCTAATTAGCTTGGAAAATGAGGTTTTTCGAATTCATGATCTAATTTCCATCATTTGTATCATCACTTAGGTAATCTCTCAAGTTGTCATTTTTTAGCCTGCATGCCACGGTTTTCGGATCCTTATCTCCAAATTTGTGGGATTTGGATTTAATGCTCGGGGGCTGCGGGATACATGGCATCGACTACTTATTTTTCAAATTTCTTTGAAAGATAAGGAGGATTACAGACTAATGGGACCCTCAGCCTGATTCTTCGATTCAACGTAAGGCTCGGGGGCTACTCCATATGGAGTGCGATTTTTCAAATCGCACACCATGTTAAAAATAAAATTCAAGGCATGAGCACCTCATAGCTTCGATGCAGCCAAGCAAGTACTCGAAGAAGGACTTCAGGATGAAGCTTTTTGAAGAAGTCGAAGTCTACTTCAGAAGTACTCGATAAGCCTGCAGTACTCAGCTGCGAAGAGCTCGGGGGCTTGTCAGACCCGGGGCCACGGGGCTATGTACATAGCGTAGTTTAAGAGATTAAGTCCGTCTTATCTCTTATTTACCTCGCTTATCTCTTATTTATCCCATTTAAATAGGAGATAGAGCTAACTGATATAGGGAGAATCTACTCGAGATATGTTTTGGTACGATTCCTTAGCTGGTGTTGGTTAGTATCTTTGTAACCCTGCCCTCTTGGATATATAAGGGAGGACAGGGACCCCTCTCAAAACACGATCTCTAGATCATTCTACACCAAAGGCAATACAAACCACCATACAGGATGTAGGGTGTTACGCATCTTGCGGCCCGAACCTGTCTAAGCTTTGTGTTGCTTGCACCTTCGAGTTCCTGATCTCGGCGTCTCCTCACCCAAAACTTACCACCTTAGGTATATCCCTCGGTAGGCAGCTGGTTAAACACCGACAGAGATGTCCTCATCAGTATCCCTTGGTGGGCTTGGAGGTTAAACACTGATAGCTGGCGTGCCAGGTAGAGGTGTTCATCGAGCATCCACCGGTGAACTCAATGGCGTCTTTCAACTTCACCAATGCTGTGCTCAACGAGGGCATAACTTTTGTCTTCGGCTCATGTGTCTGCATCGCTGACGGTGAGGGCAGCTTTCATCGACACCTCATCGATTATATGAAGCCGGAGGTATCTACAGTAGCTCAATGCAGCGATCTCGATGAGTTCATCGGCAACCTCAATGAGACGCTACTCCCTGACCTAGCTGGTGAGATTGAGGAGGAGTCGGCTGGCGACGCGACTTTGACTCGTGCTGCACCATGACTTCTCGGGTTGGATTCAATCTGATATGAGGAAGAGCATACCCGACTCCTATTCAGGCTATGTAATGTGGCTTCTGTCTACTAGGAGCTCACTCAATCGGAGTTCCTCTCCGTATTGGAAGAGGATTTGGATAATCTACTCTAGCTCGGGGATGCGGGAGCCACCGCCTATCGGGAGGCTCCTATTTTTGACAAGTACTCGGACTTAGATGATGACTCCGAAACCTATCCGGGTTATCATCTGGGCCTAACCACAACCTCAACGCTGCAGGGCTGGTTCGTATATTGGAAGGGCATGGAGCGTTCTGAGCTCCTCGAATACGACTCCCGCCTTGTGGCCTTCACACAAGAACTGCCATTTTTCAGGAAGGAAAGCCCCCTCTCCCATCATCGAGGAGGATGAGGGCAAGACAGTACTCGTTGACTACAGCTCCAGCGGAGAGTTTTCCCCACAACATCACTTCTACATGGCCTCTCTTCACGAGCATGAAGATTATGACGAATAAGGAAGAGAGTATGACGATGAACTACTCGAGGACATCTCTGCCGATGAGCGCATGGCGGACGCTCCTCAAGATGAAGACGAGGAGCACAGAAGGATCCGAAGGATCAAGAACGCTAAACATGCTAACCGCAGGCGGAACGCAGAAACCCGCGCACTGAACCCACCTCACCGCAGAAACCTTAACGGTGCCTTCGATGCAGATGCTGATCGCCAGTACAACGCGCCAATCGGGAATATCGCTGAAGCAGCTTTGTTAATTTAGCAGTTACCCCAAAATCCGGAGACCGAGAGGCTGCTGCAACTGACACATCGTGCCATCATTCAACTGGACAAGCGAGACCCCATGCCATCGCTGCAACGCACCCGCTCAAGATTGGAGCGTCACGAGAGCTCCATCCCCTAGGTTAGTCATACCCTAGGAGGAGGACCCAACCCTCGAGGAAAGTTTTGAATCGTCGCAATTGGGTCCTTAGCTGGGCTACACAGGAAACTCGATCGCTGCCTGTCCTATTCCGGCGAGGGTGCTCATCGACGGCGAGGGGCAAGTGAGGGGAAATGCTCAGGGACTCACGGCGGTCACGGGGGTGGCCGGTGTCGGGGAACAGAGGGGCCGAGGCGGTGTAACGACGACGAACAGGGGCGGGCGGCAGAGGTCCGGAGGACGTCGTCAGTGTTCCAGTGGCCGGAGGGCAGGAGGGCGGTGGGGAAGTGGTCAGGGAGCTTCCACGACATGATGTGGTGCTGACGGTATGCTTGGCCAAGGCTAAGAGGCGATGGATCAACAGGACGACGGCGAGGCCGAGCGGCGGCGGAAGCTCGAGCTCACCGGTGTAATGGTCCGGTCATTCCGGTGCACGAGAGCAGAATTGGGCAGGCTGGGGAGCACCAGTGGGTCGAGGCGGTTGTCACACCCGATTTACAAGGACATAAATCGAGCAATCATATATGTGCCAGGATCAAGTCACGCACATATACAATAGGATTATCAAGATATCACAACACATATCACGAAATAAAAGCATATAAATTATAAATGAATATCTTTATTACAACTGAATCAAGAATCAGTTCAAGGAGTGCGGAAGCGTAAAATAAATACATGAAGAACAGGGCGCCACAGGGATGTCGGCTGGGAGACAAACGCCTAGAAATCATCAAGTCCGCTGATGTAGTCCTCCACATCGCCTGGTACTGAGCAGCAGTCGAAGATATCCCAGAGAGAACAGAAGACTGGAGAAAGCAAGTGTGAGTACACAACTTATGAGGCTCTACGGTTAGCTAACTCAACTGCATTAGCTTTTAATCTTGGCAAATTTTATTAAAGCTATCTACTACAAGTGGATGAATTACCACAACCCAAGTTACATAAATAAATTATTAAAATTTATCATGAGTCTACTGAAAACCAAGCCAAACCACCAAAGATAAACCCCACTAATCAGACGGAGGATCTGGGCCACTCATAACCGTGAGCACGGCTAATATACCAGTTTTACACTCTCGAGAGGTTGCACAACCTTACCCACAAGTCGTGAGCTATGCTAGTTGTTCATCACACTTCCTTAGGTGAGATGACTAGCAGGCGCACTACGAGACCGTTACAAAGGATCACGTTAGTAAGGTGTAACCACTAAGATTTCTGGATCAGCGATGATGGGGCCCACCTCACGGGGGTACAAGCACACAGCACAGACCAAGTCGGAGGAGCAGGGACCATTGAAGCTTACCACCTCTCTTGCCCCGCAGGTAAGTTACTCCCAAACCAAAATGACCTAATTAGTAAGTCAAGACTGTCCCATTTGAGTCTTGTGGTTGCGCGGTTGTCCCAGGTTGTCGCTCTATGAACCGGTCCTTATGGAGAGTGGCCAACCAAGCACTAAGCATCGTGCTAACCCCCTAAACCATGTTTGTATAAAAACATATTTTAACGAGACGTGAGCCGCCGAAGCACACAGCACAGAGGGCCACTCTCAGGATCAAGTTGCATATATCATTAATCAAATTTAATTAAAAAGGACTATAATGTGTGAGAGCACAGCACCTAGCACAACTAACCCAAATGCAACCTAAGGTATTTATATAAAGGATAAAAGTGGCTAGGGAATCCTTATAGGCATACAGTATTAAAATGCAGTATGAAATTGTATTTAAAAGTGATAGGATGTTCATGTTACACTTGCCTTCCTCAAACTCTCCTGGCTGCTGCTCAAACGCGTCTGAAGAAGGTGGCTCCTGGTACTCCTCCGGTGGCTCAACGTCTACTCACAATCGCAACGCCAAAACATGGTCCACACACGCACATACATGCAAACAATGGCAAAAGATAAGAAACAGTACAACAATACAATAAAACAGCATACAAAACCGAGCTAAAGCTATTCTACGCATTACAACGATCGCGTGAACGCAAAAACCACCTAAAACGGAGCTAAGACGCGAAAACTAGGGCTAACACAAGGTCTAGGGGCTTATCTGCGAGAAAACCAAAATTTCTAGGGGGTTCTATGCAAAAACTAAGCACTAAAATGTAATTAACCTATAAACTTTGGGGTTAGACTACAAAACTACATGTCCTGGGACGGCGGACCCTATTTCTGGAAAGCTCAGGGGTTTCGGTGTAAAAATAGGGGCTTAACTGGAATTAGTTTTGAACTAACGTGGACTGTGGGTTAATTCCAAAGAAACTCAGGGTCTCTTTAGCAAAGCTGCCAGGGCAAAGGGGTACCTTCTAATCTGGGCTGTTGGATCTAGATCCGACGATTCGGACCTGATCTAATCTTTATCTAATCCTGGGCGTGGGATTCAAAATAGGCGGCTCAGATTTAAAGAGAGGGCGAACCGGTATCTGTAGATCTGATCTGTTGGATCACGATCTCGTGGCTCCGATCAAAGGGGTACGCGATCTAATCTCGACCGCGGGCTCTGGATCGGGTGGTCGACACTTAACGTGAGTGAGGGGCGGTGGCGCTGGGTCGCCGGAGCGGTTTCCCGTGGCGGCATGTGGCTCGGGCTCGCCGGACTTCACCGTACATGGCGCCCCGGGGGTCAAATCGACCGGGCCCTGGGTCTGGCGTGATAAGCGCATCATGTGTGATCTTCTTAGAGCCAAAGCGGGGCTCGAGGGTGCTCTGGGCTGCGCGTGCGGCGGCGGAGGCAGATCTGCACGGCGGCACACGCCGGCGTGTGCAGGTTTGCGCGGTTCTAGGCACAAGAGAAAGGTGGCAAAAGGTCGTGTGCGCGTGCGCAGTGCACAGGCAAGGTAGAACGGGCATCAGGTGGGGTCGTGCTGCGCTGCAGAGGTGCTGCCACGGCGGGGCGACGGCAGAGGAACATCGGTGACGGCGGTCCGGTCTCTGCGGTGACCTAGATGCTACGACACCTAGCGCAACAGGAAGAGCAGGACCATGTGGTGCTCACCGAGGGCTCGAACTGACCGGAGAGGCAGCGCAGGATGGCCGGCGGCGAGGTCGGAGCGGCGGGTCAGCGTGGAGCTCGCGGAGGGATCCGATGCAGGGCGTCTCCAGGCTTCTGATCACCACGGGTCGACTCGTGGTGTTCCTGCAGAGATGCTACGAGGGTCAAGAAGGTCGAGGAGCTACCGGCGGAGAGGAATTGAGGGTGCGGAGCAACTCACCGGCGGTGGTCCTCGGGTGAAATTCCGGCGCTACACGGGTCGGGGTGGTGAATGGCGGGATCGGGGAGCTTCCTGGCGGTGAGGCGAAGCTAATGCGGGCCTTAGTCGGGGCTGGGGTGCAGCGAGGCGGCCGGTCCACGGCGGGGCAGTGAGCTCTGCGCGGCGGAGCGAGCGGGCGGTGGCGCTAGGGTTCAGGTGGCGGCCGTAGGTCTTAGGGTTAGGGTAGCAGGAAGTAGGGGATCCTATTTGTAGGGTGGCGGGGCGTCCTCGGCATGCGGGCCCGGCGCGAGGGCTCGCTGGAGATCTCGGGGGCTTGGGCACGTCGGGGAAGAAGGAAAGGAAAGGAGAAAGGGGCGCCGACAGGTGGTGTCGGCTGGTCAGAGAGAAGGAGGGAGAGAGAGCGCGGGCTGGCTGGAGGCGAGGTGCTGGGCTGAGCGCGGAGGAGGAGGTGGGCCGAGCGGAGCAGGCCGCGTGCGGGAGAGGGAAGGAGAATGGACCGCGGGGAAAAGGGAGCCGGCCCGAGAGGGAGAAGAGGAACAGGCCGGGCTGGGCCGCCTGGGCTGTTTTCCTATTCCCTGGGTTTCTAATCCTTTTCTATTTCTTTTCCTGGTTTTCAACTTCAAACCTATTTGAATTCAAATCAAAGTTTGAATTCAACTCCTATGCACTCAAGCAAATAAAACTTATGCACCAGCATGAATGCACAAACATGTTGAAACTAAAATAAATTTTTAATTCTTTGGGAATTTAATTAAATTAAATGCAAGCTAGGCAAAGTAAATCCTTAGAAAATTACTGGAGCCAAATTAAATTCATTATAAATCTCGGAATTTTACATTAGGGTGTTACAAACCTACCCCCCTTACAGGAATCTCGTCCCGAGATTCAGATAGGCTAGCTAGCAAAGAGATCTGGATAGGTCTTCCTCAGCTCATCTTCTCGCTCCCAGGTAGCCTCATCCTCTATGTGATGACTCCACTGAACACGACACATCTTGATCTTCTTGTTCCTGGTAACTCTCTCAGACGTCTCTAGAATCTTCACCGGATGTTCGGTGTAGGTCAGATCCTCTTGCACTTCCAACCCTTCCAACGGTGCTTGCTCTTCTGGCACCCTCAAGCACTTCTTCAACTGAGATACATGGAAGACATCATGCACTCCTGAGAGATTGGGAGGTAACTCCAAACGGTATACTACCTCACCCTTCCGTTCCAACACCTTGAATGGACCGATGTATCTAGGGGCTAACTTCCCCTTCACATTAATCCTACGGATTCCTCTCATCGGCGAGACCTTCAAATACACATGATCATCCACCGCAAAGCTCAGATCCCGACGACGGACATCCGCATAGCTCTTCTGACGAGTCTGTGCGACCCTCAGATTCTCTCATACCTGCTGTACCAGATGTTCTGCATCCTCAATAATATCCGGACCGAACACCTGCCTCTCGCCAATCTAATCCCAATACAGCGGAATTCTGCACTTCCGACCGTACAGGGCCTCAAAAGGAGATTTCTTCAGACTGGCCTGATAGCTGTTGTTGTATGAAAACTCTTCAAATGGCAGACATTTATCCCAGCTGGTACCATACTGAATAGCCCAGGCGCGAAGCATATCCTCCAACACTTGGTTGGTTCTCTCTGTCTGCCCATCTGTCCGAGGATGATAGGCGGTGCTGAAGCTTAGCTTCGTATCCAATGAATCATGCAACTGCTCCCAGAACCGTGAAGTGAACTGAGATCCTAGATCAGATATGATCTTCTTTGGAACACCATGCAGACAGACGATTCTGGAGATGTACAACTCTGCGAGTCTAGCACCGGAGTAAGTAGTGTTCACCGGGATGAAGTGGGCAACCTTCGTCAACCGATCCACTACTACCCATATAGAGTTGTACCCTTTCTGAGTACGAGGCAATCCAACAATGAAGTCCATAGTGATCTCCTCCCACTTCAACTCTGAAATCTTCAACGGCTGCAACAAACCTGCTGGCCTCTGATGCTCTGCCTTGACATGTTGACAAGTGTCACAGATAGCCACGTACTCAGCCATGGAACGCTTCATCCCATAACTCCAGAATCGTTCCTGGAGGTCATAATACATCTTCGTGCTGCCCGGATGAATGGAATATGCTGTATCATGAGCTTCACTCAAAATCAGCTTCCTGAGATCCTTTACATCTGGCACACATATCCGGCCCTTGTACCACAAGGTACCCTGATCATCCTCTCTGAAATGAGGTGCTTTGCCATTCTTGAGCAGTTCACGGATCTCCTGCAGCTTCTTATCTCTTTTCTGATGCTGCTTGATGTCTGCCTCTAGAGTGGGTTCTGCCTCGAATGATGCACTCGAGGTGTGATGCAAGAAACCCAGACTCAACTGCTCAAACTCCTCGCATAACTCCTGGGGCATCTGAAAAGCCACGGCCATGTTGACATAGCTCTTCCTGCTCAGAGCATCTGCTACAACATTGGCCTTGCCCGGATGATAGTGAATCTCCAGGTCATAATCCTTGACCAACTCTAGCTATCTTCTCTGCCGCATGTTCATCTCACTCTGCATGAAAATGTACTTGAGGCTCTTATGATCGGTGTAAACATCACACCTCTGCCCAAACAAGTAATGCCTCCATATCTTCAGAGCATGCACAACTGCGGCTAACTCCAGATCATGAGTGGGATAATTCAGCTCGTGCCGGTGCAACTGTCGCAAAGCATAAGCTATAACTCTGCCTTCCTGCATCAGAACGCAACCAAGAAAATCCCTCGAAGCATCACAATACACTGTGAACCTCTTGTCAGACCCGGGGCCACCGGGCTGGGTACGTAACATAGTTTAAAGAGGTCTAAGAGATTAAGTCCATCGTATCTCTTATTCATTTTGTTTATCTCTTATTTATCCTGTTTAAATAGGAGATAGAGCTAACCAACACGGAGGGATCTACTCGAGATATGTTCTGGTATGATCCCTCAGCGGGTGTTGGTTAGCATTTTTGTAACTCTGGACTCTCTGATATATAAGGGAGGTCAGGGACCCCTCTCAAAAGAGGATCTCTAGGTCATTCTACACAAAAGGCAATACAAACCACCATACAGGACGTAGGGTGTTATGCATCTTGCGGCCCGAACCTGTCTAAGCTTTGTGTTCCTTGCACCTTCGAGTTCCTGATCTCGGCGTCTCCTCACCCAAAACCTACCATCTTGGGTATATCCCTCGGTGGGCAGCCGGTTAAACACCGACAGCTGGCGCGCCAGGTAGGGGAGCGCGTCGAAGATCCACCGGCGAGCTCGATGGCATCTTTCAATTTCATCTGGTCAGTTCCCTCTCAGGGCACGACATTCGTTTTTGGCTCGTGGGTCTACATCGCAGATGGTGCGGGCAACATTCGGTGATTCCTCGTCGACATGAGGCTGAAAACCATTGCTGCGGATCCTCGCAGCGGCCTCGACAAGTTCGTCGACGAGCTCGACAACTTGCCGCTCCATACCTCCGCAGCGCAGATTGAGATGGAGTCTGCTTCAGGCTTGACTTCTTCTGGTGTTGCGACAACTTCCCTTGGGTTGGACTTGTTCCAATCTAGGGATCCGCATAGCCGATCTCAACTCGGCTCATGCAAACCGGCCACTGATCTTCAGAGGCCAACGTCTCTAGGTCCCTCTCCATGTTAGAGGAGGGTCCGGACTTGCTGCTCTAGGATGGAAAGCCTGAAGCCACCGCGTGTCGGGGGGCTTCGGGTTGTTCTAGTCCCGGTGATTTGGTGATCACCTCTTTGCCGAAGGGGCGCATTGTGCATTGGAGGGGCATGGTGCTTTCCGATCTACTCGAGGCAGAGGGTCGGCTTGTGGCTCACCTTGAGCCATTGCCCTTTTAAGAGGGCAGGCCATTGGCCACCGCGGCGGAGGGGTCGACTGAACTAGTCGATGAAAGCTCTCATGACCTTTCCTCCCGCCAGGTGCTGATGGCCGAAGAAGGCGAGGACGATGGGGATCTTCCCATCGTCAACTTTGAAGCGATCTCCGAAGATGAGATCACCGCCAACGCTGGTGACGAGAACGACGCCGATCGTTAGGGGCGGAGGGCCAGGAACAGGGCCCGCACAATTCGGCGGAGGAGGGCCAACGCGCGTAGGTGATCTATGCATCGCGAGCTTGACCCTGAGTTCTCCGCCGTAAGCGAACGGGGTTTCAGGACTCCGGTGGCCAACATCGCCAGGGTGACAGCCATCCTCGAACGCAGCCACGATCCGGAGGTGCGTCAAGCACTTCTCTACGCACAGAGGGTTTGGATCCAGCTAGATCAACACAACCCGGCGTCCACCATCAGGGAGGAGCGCGTAGGCGAGAGTCGAAGTCAGGCTCACAGCCGAACGGCTAGCAGCCGTCCTGTCACACCCGGTTTAGAAAAGGTAACCGAATGCATCCCATATGTGCGCCAGGATCAAGTTCCGCACATACAGTAGACGTCACAAGCGAATATCCGAACAATGCATTAACGAATAAGAGTATAATAGTACTTTATTACATGACCGACAGTCTTAATCTTAAACGAATAAACAAACGTCGATAAATAGCAGCGGACTTCAACTTCACAGGCAGTTGACTGGGAGACACTCGCCTAGGAATCTTCAATATCTTCGGGAAACTCCGGAAAGTTATCTTGTTCTGAGCAGCATTGGTTTTAATAAAGCAAGCGTGAGTACACTTATGGTTGGTACTCAGCAAGTGGAGTAAATTATATGACATGCAAGGCCAAATCAAAGATAAGCTGACACGGTTTGACTGCGATAAGCATTTTAGTTGGTCAAGTTTTATTCAGCAAGCATTAACTAGGTTCAAGTTTATACCAACCCTTATATAAAAACTGATTAAAATAAACAACAACATCAAAACAAGAACATCAGCTTAATTCATTCTTCAAGTTCAATTATCATGTGAGGGTCCAAGCCGCTCTTAACCGTGAGCACGGCTGATATATCAGTTTTCACTCTGCAGAGGTTGTACACTTTACCCACAGCTCGTGTTTCTCTTTATGCCCGGGTTTGCAAGGCCCTTAAACACTTCCAAGGTGAGTGGCAGGGATTCACTACGAGGCCTTTACAAAGATTCCCTAACTTATGACAATCCGCTAAGGTTTCAAGTCAAAGCGGTCATAACTCCTCCTAATGAGGTGGACGCCTTACTCAGGATCATATCACACCCTCAAGAGGACCGAGCTATACCCCGACGATGCAACCCCTCTTGCCCTTGCGGTAAGATCATCATAAGCCAAAGTTTCTAATTAATTAGCCAAGACCAGAGCCATATAGTACTGTGGTTGTACTGTTTTCCTGGGTGGTTCTCCATGTTCCAATTCATTCAATAATCTTATTCATCGCCATAACAGAATTCCAAAGGACATGAAAGGTATAGGAGGTAACATGATTTCCAACCATCCAAAAACTATTAATACACAACTAGCGTAGCTATAACATAAATAAAACAACTCAGGTTTAAACAAGGAAGTTAAATAAAATCTAGTCATATCCTTAATTGGGTTCCATCATATTCTAGACACATGCACGCATAAAAGTAAAGGTGTAATTATGATATTAATAGGACGGAAACATGATCAAGGACCACTTGCCTTCGTTAGCAAACTGCTGCTGCTCAGGGAATTCTTCAAAGTCTTGCCCCTGCGGATCCTCGAACTGCGCACCGTCTAACATCGCTCACAAGCACATACAAACAAGCAAACAAAATAAAATAAGAACAGTACACCAATCAATGAAAACAGAACAAAATAATATTTTAAAAACATTGCATAAGTCGTAAGGATCGCGTGAGCGCAAGAATCGATGAAATCGGAGTTAAAACGGAGAAGTTAGGGCTAAAACAGGGTTTCAGGGGCTTATCTGCGAAGATTTGGATCTAAAAGGACCTAAAACAGAGAAACCAGGGGCTAGATCGTAATTAAACCCTAGACAGAGGGGTTAGAACGCAAAACCTAGGGATAAAGGACGGCGGGTTCGATTTTGAAAAACCTCAGGGGCCTAAACAGAAGAATTAGGACCTAAACGCGAATACTTTTGAGCTGGGAAGGACGGCGGGTTGATTTCGGGGAAACTTAAGGGCTCATTTGCAAAATCGGCGCGGTTGACCGGTACCCGATCTGATTGACTCGCAGCTAGATCTATTTTGGGCCGTCGGATGCCGATCCTACGGTGGACACGCGAGGGAAACCGACGGGGCGGCGGCGGGGCTCGTCGCCGGCGGCCTGAGCGGCGGCGCTCGGCCGGACTTCGCCGGAAAACACGATAACGCGTTGCCGGCCTCGGTTTCGAGCGGGGTTTGGACGGGGAGACGGAGCGCGCGACGAGGAACGCAACTAGGGGCTTGCGAGGGGCCATCGGGGACGGCAAGAGGCGGTCGGCGACGAGGGCGGCGCGGATAGGGCGGCGGAGCCGGGCGGACGCGGGGAAGCCGGGGAGGGGAAGTGTGGCAGAACCAACCTGAATTATACCGGCTCAAGTACGCGAGTCCACTCTTGAGGGCTCCAACGTGCTTCAAACGGTATAATCCCTTGGCGTGTCGGGTAACGTCCCGATAAACCACCGATACACAGGATCAAATAAGGTTACCTCACACGAAGGTGAGTCCAGAGATACAATCACCATCATATTTTACATCACAGAGACAAATTACGTTACAAAGGTTTCCAAAAGAGGTACGAGGATTTAAATTCAGAGAAAAGATTGTAAATTGTTAAAACTATGGTTTTTAGTAGCGGAAAACATACACGATGATTACAACACGTCGTTAATACGGATGTCATGCTAAGCCCGGGCACGACATCAGTCGATATCACCAGTGTTGGCCGGGGATGGATCCCAATCCATGGACCAACCTTCTGAAAGAGCACAGGGCCAAGGCAGGGGAAGAGTAGGGTCTTCAAGACTTTACCTGCAAAACATATAACTAGCAAGGCTGAGTATACTAATACTCAGCAAGGCTTACCCGGAATTGGGTATACTTAGCCCATAACTAGACTTATGAAAGCTTATAATGGTTCTGGGTTTAGTTTCAGCTGAAAAGCGACAAAGAGTAGATCCTTAACTTCAAGTTTTAGCTTCCAGATTCTAGTTAATTATCCATTCTAGGTAAGCACCTATAACTAAGCAAGCATGGTATAATCTTTGGTCAAACATCATCTTTGATAACCATAATATTGCTCTTGTTACTCTATGTGGAAAAGGGATCAAGCAGTCTCAATCTTCGTGAGAAGCGGACGATTCAAATCAAATTTAACCTTGCAAGGTAAACCTAACACACACGCTTGGAACACCACAGGGTCATTCCGAAGCAACCGTTTGCCTTTCATTCCGACTCGTGGATCAGAGCCACCACAAGCGACTGCAGGAACATACGCACACCCAATGTGTGCAGGACATACGTCTGTAGCGCGACTACAAAACCCGTATTCCTGGTTGCCCTTGCAACACGTATTTCCCCAGTCGAACCAAGTAACCAAAAGAACCAAATACATGTGGTGGGAGGTATGTCCACTCCTCGGGCCGATTGGCTACTAGGCTTACCGCTTACCCATAACTCACGGCATGTGGCTAGTACTTTCAAATACTTAACCCGCACTTCCACACACTGCGACCTTATCAGATTCATCAACACAGACGGGGTATCATCTCGACCATGATACCTCACAAAACTCCCGTCCATCATCCTTATAGTGATAGCAGGAATGTAATCATTACAACTCCTATATCGCGCGAGTGACAGGAAATCACCCGACTTCTACCGGCCCTATTAGCATTGCAGCTAGTCGGACTCAAGTACTAGTATTCATCACATTGGTTCCTAGGAGAATGCAACTAGGGTTTCAAGCAATTCCTAAGAACTTAATGCATAGAATACGTAAATAGATATAGATTGCAGTGTAATAAAAATAGTAGGTTATGTCCGGGGCTTGCCTTTACTGGCGGGGCTGGGGTTAGTCAAGTTAATAACGTCCGAACTTTGGTTCGGGCCTTCCGAGAATTCCCTGACGAAGTCCTTAGGGTCTTCAGAACAACCTCCTTCCGGTTCCAGGATTAGCTGGTAACTTCCATCAGCGAGGAAGAGATCGAGTCTACATGATACGCAAGATGGAGTTCAATGGATGCATACACTTTCATTTCAATTCACGATAAAGTTGCAATCCAAATAAAGGAACATTACATTATGACAAACAATCTAACTACCCTGTACTGGGCAGTCATTCATCGGGTATCAACCAAACTAACTAGTTACGTTAAGCAACAGGGTGGGTTACCCTAAACATCTATACTAATTTCATTAGGTAGCATGTTTGGTTATTTAATGTGTTGGTGTATAGGTCTTGGCCGTAACCGATGAGGATGCATCAGGTTTAGCCGATTGACGTGCTTTGGTCATGTCTAACAGAGGTGTGTCTACTGTGCGATCTTACTGATTCAAGGTTGTGTACTTTGGTCTGGGTAGCCGATTGACAGGTGCACTGGTTTTCTAATTGATCGATGAAAACATCGATCACTTTAGCAGAGGGATGCTTCTTAAAGCAGTTGTGTCTTAATTGAAATGTGTTTAAAGGTTATCCTAGGTAATTAGGTGTGGTTACATCGGCTGGATTATGTCAACACAACAATTGAGTGCCGTACAGCCGATAGGGTTAGCTAAGTTAGACCTATTTCAAGAATTAGGTGTAACAGAACACTAATATTATACTTGGTTGGTGAGACCACAAGTGCGAAACTAGTCTAACGAGAATGTGGCCGATAGGTGTATAGTTGATGGGTTGTACGTGACTGACTTCTTAGCCGACAAATCGGCAGGTGGAAGTGTGCCGGTAAAGATTGGAAAACTAAGAATTGATCGGACACAATTGACCTATATGGAAAACAACTAAAATCAGCTTGGATTAGCCGAAAGCAAGAATCTTAAGATCTAGTGTGAAACTCAGATAAATCGGCTGTTTAACAGAGGTTCACACATAGCCGATTCACATTTTAATCTGACAGAGTACCTAGCCGATAGGTATGTAGTCGTTAAGTGTATCCTAAAGTATGTGATCGATAAAGGCTGGGGTGTGCTTAATTTTACAGAAAAGGTCCTAGCAAGATTAAAATCTACATACAAACATTTCATCAATTACAACACAAAGGCACTTAAATTCCATAGCTAAAGAGCAGGAAAAGACTTGAAAATTTTTACATAAGACTAAACAAGAAGGACACAAGCTATATTTCAAAGATTAGCTGCAATCCAATAGGTTAACACTTAAGAACTTATGGTACAAAAGGGAACCTAAACTCTGAATCATTTTCATTCATTTCATGATTATAGCATTGATTTAATTGAAAACAGGAATTAAAATATTTCAAGTTTAAATTAAATTCAAAATTGAATGTGAACCTTAAATAATAATTAGAGTTATAAAGTTTTGAAAACTTAAACACAGCTTATTGTGTATTTAAAAGATTTTGATTAAAAGATCTAATTAGATAAGCTTTACTGAAAAGATTTAGTTAATTGTATTATAAACAAATTGAATTAATCCAAGATAAATATTAAAACACAAATTAGAGTTAAATTCAGATTTAGATTTGAATTTAAACTTTTTGAGTAAAGAATGTTATAAGATTTTGAATATTTAAAAATAGATTACTTCATAATTCATGATTAAGATATCTAATTGATTAAAGTTTAAAAGGTATGCTTAACAAATTTTTGCTCAGAATAGTTTGAAATGGTTATCTTAAAAGAAATTAAATTATATCATGAATTTAGATTTGAAGATTTTATACTTTATATGTCATCTATAGAAATTTGTATATCAAAAATCATGATCACAAAGTTAACCTATAGGGTAAAAGTTGGAATTACGGATTGGATATTACATTTCTATGTTTTAGATTCAATATTGATTCAAAACTATTTTGTTTCAAATCAAACTTACTTAATAGAAGTTATCGAGTTCAGAACCTAGTTTCCAACAAAACTGGTTTTGTAATTTTTGGAATTTCCTACAATTTTCTATTGAATTTACAAGTCAAAAATGTCACTCACATGAAATAACAAGCACCCATTCACTTCTATTCTAAATACAGCACAAACTATTCATTTTCACAGCATGGTTATAAAACAAAAGTGATAGAATTTGAAATGGAGATTCACATGCAACTGGTTTCACATTTTTTTGAATTTTCTACGATTTTCTAGGAGTTTTCCAAGTTCAGCACATTAGAAAAGGGAAAGAAACCGAGATCTTTCATTCAGACCCTTATAAAGAATCGAATTTTCGCAGGCAGGTCCTCCTGCCATTGCCGGCCGGGGCAAGCTCTGTTCCATCACAAATCCCGGTGATGGAGTGGTGAATCCGCAAGGGGAAGGGGGTGGGAAGCGAGAGGGGACTACGACGCACCCGATTGAGGGCTTGGCCGAGCTTGGGGAGGCCAGAAAGGTGGTCGCCGGCGTGGAGCAGGAGCCGCAACGGCACGGTGGCGCGGGGAAACTGGGCGGCAGCATGGAAGGGGTGCAACGGAGTGGGGGAACGGCTTCTATAGGTCCCGGGGGTGCTATTTATAGGAAAGGGAAGGGGAGAGAGAGGTGCACGGCCGGGGAACGACGGCGGCGGCTCAGGTGAGCTGCACTGGTTGCTCGGGCGGGCGGCGGTCCGTGCGTGGCAGCACAGGAATGGGCGGGGGAGAGAAGGGATAAGCGCGGGGAAGAGATAAGGCGGCGCCTGGAGTGGAGAGGGGGGCGAGGGGGACTGCACTGACGCCGGAATTAGGAAGATGGCGGCGGCGGCAGTGAAGCAGAGAAACAGGGGAGGCGTCCAGAGGAGGAAGACAGGTTGAAGGCGCCAAGGACCTGTTTGCAAATTGCAAAAACTTCAAGGGCCTGAAAGTAAAACTAAATTTCCCACTGATACAGGACTCTAATGGAGAAATGACCAAAATGAAAGTTGTACAACTTTTCAAGCTCTACAACTTTGCTTTAGGGTTTAAGTTCAAAAACTAAAAGTATGCAACTCTATTTTGAAATTTTGGACTAACTTTAAGTTTTCTAAAGATTTGTCCTTGTTACATATTCTACACACAACTTGGGCCTAATTGCAAGTTTTCCGAACTGTCATGATTACTTGCATTCTTGTAATTTGGCCCCTAGTAACTTTTGAAAATTACTTTTGTAACTCAAATATTTGCGTATAAGGACTTATACTTTTATAAAATTACATAAATACCCTTGTTTTTACCACTTTACCCAAAATTTTTACACACTTCAACATACACATTTCCAATGAAACTTTTGAATAAATATATTTTTACAAGGGTTAAAACAAGGAAAACATGTTTACAAAACCACTTTCACTTATTTTGAAATTACCCTAATCCAAATACATTTTGCAAAAACAACCCTATGTTTTTCTGTAATTACAAAAATACCCTTTTTACTTGTGTTTTAAATTTTCAACAGTTTCACACAAACACACAAAAGTTTTATACTAACAAGCGTACACTTCACACTATCAAATTATAAGCCTAGCTTACAGATATATGAACTGTCACAGGAAGAGGAAAGGCGGCCGGAGTTCCTCACCACCACGTGGTGCCTCGGGATGGCTCGTGCGACGGTGGGAAGCAGCGAGGCGGCGGTGCGGCGGTGGCCCGAGGCGCGAGCGGCAAGGGCGGCGGCGGCGGGCGCGGTTGCTAGGGTTAGGCGCGAGGCGGCGGTGCGGCTAGGGTTTAGGGGCACGGGGATTGGCGGCGCTTAAATAGGGCGGCCGTGGGCGCCTGGGCGTGCGGGCCCGAGGTGGAGGCGGCGCGGAGGGGCGGACCAAGCTCGGACTCAGGCTCGGGTCCGGCTCGGGCGCAGGGGAGGGGAAGGGCCTGACAGGTGGGGCCCTCCTGTCAGCGCCAGAGAGAGAGCGGAGAGGGAGCGGGACGCAGGCCGGAACAGGAAGGAGACGGGGCACGGATGCGCGGATGGGCCGGGGAAGGCCGATGGGCCGCGCGCGGGGGAAGAGGGAAAAGGAAAAAGAGGGCCGCGGCTGGGCTGCGCGATGGGAGAGAGGAGGGAGGAGAGGGTGACTGCGGGCCAGGCTGCAGAGGAAAGAAAAGAGAGGAGGGGGAATGGCCAGCCGGGCTGGGCCCAAAGGAGAAGAGAGAGAGGAAAAAGGAGACAAACAAACAAAAAGCTTTTGAGTTTGAAATATGAGATTGGAATTCAAAGAAAGACAACTAAAATATTAATGCAAAGAGCATGAGATGCACAACATATGGTTTTCCCTATATTTATTTTATACTTTAAGAAAATTGCTTATCAAAAATTATGTAACCCTTTAGCCTATCATGCCATTCAATTTATTCTTTTACTTTGCAAAATTTAGGGTGTTACAAACCTACCCCCCTTAAAAGGAATCTCGCCCTCGAGATTCGGCTGGGCTAGCAAAGAGCTGGGGAAAATCTGCCTGTAACTCATCCTCTCGTTCCCAGGTAGCCTCATCCTCTGAATGGTGACTCCATTGAACTCTGCACATTCGTATCCTCTTACTCCGGGTAACTCTCTCTGCCGTATCCAGTATTTTGATCGGGTGCTCCTCATAAGTCAAGTCCTCCTGCACATCCAGTTCCTCCAGCGGCAACTGCTCCTCAGGTACCCTCAAGCATTTCTTCAACTGGGAGATATGAAATACATTGTGTACGTCTGACAACCGTGCGGGTAACTCTAGTTGGTAGGCCACCTCGCCTTTCCGCTCTAGGATCTTGAACAGACCAATGTAACGAGGCGACAGTTTTCCTTTGACCTTGAATCTGCGCAAACCTCTGATAGGTGACACCTTCAGATACACGTAGTCACCTTCCTCAAAGGTCAACTCTCGCCGTCGAGTATCCGCATAGCTTTTCTGTCTTGACTGAGCCACCTTCAGGTTCTCACGAACGACCTGTACCCGCCTTTCAGCCTCTTTTATAATCTCAGGCCCAAACAACTGACTTTCACCTGTCTCACTCTAATACAACGGAGTCCTGCACCTCCTGCCATACAGTGCCTCAAATGGTGCCATCTTTAGACTGGCCTGATAACTGTTGTTATAAGAGAACTCTGCAAACGGCAAACTCTTATCCCAACTGCCTCCATGTTTCAATGCACAAGCTCTGAGCATATCCTCTAACACTTGATTTGTCCTTTCGGTTTGCCCATCTGTCTGCGGATGATAAGCGGAGCTGAAGTTCAACCTCGTATCCATTGACTCATGCAACTTTTGCCAGAATTGAGACGTAAACTGGGTACCCCTGTCTGATACTATCTTCTTAGGTACTCCATGCAAGCACACAATTCGCGAGATGTACAATTCTGCCAATCGTGCACCTGTATATGTAGTCTTTACCGGTATAAAGTGAGCCACCTTGGTCAGTCGGTCCACTATGACCCATATAGAATCATAACCATCTCGTGTCCGTGGCAACCCCACAATGAAGTCCATACCGATTTCTTACCATTTCCACTCCGGCACCTTCAAGGGTTGTAACAATCCGGCTGGTCTCTGATGTTCTGCCTTAACTCTCTGACACACATCACACAATGCCACGTGAGCTGCAACGTCACGTTTCATGCCATACCACCAATACCTTTCCTTCAAATCCTGATACATCTTAGTACTGCCAGGATGTATAGAATAAGCTGAGTCATGAGCTTCCTGCAGAATTTTCTCTCGGAGGCGGTCCACATCTGGTACACATATCCTCTTTCTGAACCATACTGTCCCATGTTCATCTTCAGTAAAATCTGGTGCCTTGCCTGCTTCTATCATCTCCTTGATCTCCTGAATCTTAGGATCCTCAAGCTGACCCTTTCGTATGTCCTGGTCGAGGGTCGGCTCTACCTCTATAGTGATTCCTTCCGTATGAGCGACGAACCCCAGGTTGAGTCATTCAAATTCCTTGTACAACTCCCGAGGCATCTGACTAATCATCGTCGCGTTCACATAACTCTTGCGACTCAAGGCATCCGCAACCACATTTGCCTTCCCTGGGTGGTAGTGTATCTCCAGATCATAATCCTTGATCAGCTCTAACCACCTTCGCTGCCTTAAATTGAGGTCATTCTGAGTGAAAATATACTTCAAACTCTTATGATCGGTGTATATCTGGCATCGGTGACCCAACAAGTAGTGCCTCCAAATTTTCAGAGCATGTACCACTGCTGCCAACTCCAGGTCATGCGTGGGGTAGTTCTGTTCATGCTTCCGCAATTGACGGGACGCATATGCAATCACGTGTCCCTCTTGCATCAATACACAACCAAGACCCTGCTTAGAAGCGTCACAATAGATATCGAAACTTTTGTAAATATCAGGCATAGCCAACACCGGTGCAGTTGTCAACCTCTTTTTCAGCTCCTCGAAACTGTCCTGACATGCCGCAGACCATATAAATTTCTTGTCCTTCTCTAGCAGTGACGTAAAGGGTTTCACTATCTTAGAGAAGCCTTCAATAAATCTCCTGTAGTATCCCGCAAGTCCTAGGAAACTCCGGATTTCCGAAACTGTCGTGGGTGGCTCCTATTTCAACACATCTTTTACTTTCCCTGGATCCACTGCAATACCTCCGCCTGTAATGACATGACCCAGAAATGAGACCTCATTCAGCCAAAATTCACACTTGCTGAGCTTAGCATACAACTGATTATCCCTGAGCTTCTGCAAAACGAGCCTCAAGTGCTCCTCATGTTCCTCCTCATCCTTGGAGTATACCAGAATATCATCAATAAATACCACCACAAACTTGTCGAGATACTCCATGAACACTTTGTTCATCAGGTACATAAAGTAAGCTGGAGCATTAGTCAACCCGAATGACATCACCGTATACTCATATAATCCATATCTGGTGGTGAATGCTGTCTTGGCAATATCTGAAGGCCGTATCCTCAGCTGATGATAACCTGACCTCAAATCAATCTTTGAGAATACCTTGGCTCCCCTCAACTGATCAAACAAGTCTTCTATACGCGGCAATGGATACTTGTTCTTGATAGTCACCTCATTCAAGGCCCTGTAGTCAACACACATCCGCTGGGTACCATCTTTCTTTTCAACGAATATCACGGGTGCTCCCCAAGGTGACGAACTAGGACGAATGTACCCCTTACCTAGTAATTCTTTCAGTTGTTTCTTAAGTTCCTCTAATTCACCAACTGACATTCTATATGGCCTCTTAGCAATAGGTGCAGTACCAGGTAAGCCGCGGCTGGGCTGCGCGAGGGGAGAGAGGAGGGAGGAGAGGGTGACTGCGGGCCGGGCTGCAGAGGAAAGAAAAGAGAGGAGGGGGAATGGCCAGCCGGGCTGGGCCCAAAGGAGAAGAGAGAGAGGAAAAAGGAGACAAACAAACAAAAAGCTTTTGAGTTTGAAATATGAGATTGGAATTCAAAGAAAGACAACTAAAATATTAATGCAAAGAGCATGAGATGCACAACATATGGTTTTCCCTATATTTATTTTATACTTTAAGAAAATTGCTTATCAAAAATCATATAACCCTTTAGCCTATCATGCCATTCAATTTATTCTTTTACTTTGCAAAATTTAGGGTGTTACACGTCCTCGACACCAGATCAGCAACGACAATGCCCGTGGGAGCCAGGCCCCTGGCGGGAGGCAACAGCCACCGCAAGGGGGTCATCCGCGACGGGCCAATCATCGACTTTCTCCGGAGGACCTGCGCCAGCACATCAATGAAGGTCGCGACACGCGGACCGTGATCTCCTCCAGGCGCAAGGTCCACGAAGAAGTCGAAACTGAAGGTACTGATTGTAGCGATTGATTCCCTGCTTTTTCTGCCCGTTTCAGCAGCTACAAGTACCCAGAGGGCTTCAAGCCGATCGGCATCACCAAGTACGACGGCAAGCAGGCTCCCTAGCAGTGGCTCCGCTGCTAATCCACGGCCATTGAGGTCGCAG
Source organism: Panicum hallii (assembly GCF_002211085.1). Lineage (NCBI taxonomy): Eukaryota > Viridiplantae > Streptophyta > Magnoliopsida > Poales > Poaceae > Panicum > Panicum hallii. The sequence goes on along the minus strand of NC_038044.1, from coordinate 32,086,235 downwards.
GGGGTTCAAATATCACCAAAGTCGTCTACTTGCCGATGGCTTTGGACCCTGCACCGCTTACTAGGTTGGAAAGCCTCAGCAGCAACTCAATCGACTCCTGGGAGCGCCTCAAGAAGGTCTTCATCGACAACTTCCAGGGAGCGATTGCTCGCGCAGGTACTCGTCACGATCTTGCTCAGTGTAAGTAGGAACGTAATGAGCTTCTGCGGTCCTACACACGTCATTTTTTTGACGTTCGCGCCACCATCGCCAACATCTCGGAGGACGACATCATCGATTGTTTCTACAACGGCATCACCAACCTGGGCATCTACAGGGATTTCGGGCGGAACAGGCCGAAGACCGTTGCGGGCCTTCATGATATGATGCACGATTGGTCCGAACAGGAGGAGAAGATGCGGGAGCAGTTTCCGCGGCGTCAAGATAGCAATCTGTGGCGCCCAAACGACAACCGCAACAACAAAGGCCCGCGGGACTTTTCGGGTCCACCCCGGAAGCGAAAGCCAGATGATGTCATCACGGCCATAGATCGTCCTTCGCGGGGCAAGAAGTCGACGACGCAGGAGGAGTTCGAGAAGCTCCTGCAGAAGAAGTGCCCATGGCATCCGGGTGCCAACCACGCCGCCATCGACTGCTACCACCTTCAGAGGATGTTCAGCAACTCCGGTGGCAGAAAGAAGAACAAGAAGCCTGCTGACAAGGAACTCGAGGATGATGATCAAGAAGATCATGGGCGCAACCCGAAGTTTCAAGACGCTTCGAAGGTTGTCAACGTCATCTTCGGGGGAGACAAGGATTTTGGTTCCAGGCGGGACCAGAAGCTGCTTCTCCAGGAGATTTTGTCCATCAAGCCGGCGGTACCATGACCACTCCGTTGGTCGGAGGTCCCCATCTTGTTCTCCCGCGACGACCAGTGGACGAGCTTTTCCGAGCTCGGTAAGTTCCCCTTGGTCCTGTATCCTGTGGTGGCAGAGGTCAAGCTCACCAAGGTCCTCATTGATGGTGGGAGTGGGCTCAATCTCATCTTCGTCGGCACTCTGAAGAAAATGGGCCTAGATTTCAAGGACATGCTGGTTCCCAGCAAGTCCCCCTTTTACGGCATTGTCCCAGGTAACACGGCACACCCGCTAGGTACGGTGGTCCTCCCAGTCACCTTCGGCACGCGAGAGAACTATCGTACCGAGTTCATCAAATTCGAGGTGGTTAACTTCGAATCTTCTTACCATGCCATATTGGGTCGACCGGCACTCGCCAAGTTTATGGCAGTACCGCATTACGTCTATCTGCTTCAAAGATAAGGACTCAGTGGAGTACTCACCCTTCGTGGCGACCTGAAGAAGTCATACGACTGTAATCAGGAGGCGATCCAATATGCTTCGACTACTCGCGTGCCAGATGCTTCGGGAGAAGTACTCGCGGCCGCATAGCAACTTTCCCAATCCGGGCTGGAGATTCCTTCCAAGAAGGCCAGCAAGTTGAGCATCCAGTCGACTGATGACGTGGCCCTCAAGACGATCCAGCTTCAAGAGGGAGATTCATCTAAGACCGTTGTCATCGGTGCCGGCTTAGGTGACAAATAGGAATTCGCGCTCGTCAGCTTCCTTCGGGCTAACCGAGACATATTCGCATGGAAACCAGCGGATATGCCAGGGGTGCCCAGGGAGTTGATCGAGCATGCTTTTAATGTCCACCCGAAGGCTACGCCTAAAACGCAACGCCTGCGGAGGTTTGCCCACGACAAGCATGAGGCCATTAAACGGGAGATCGCTAAACTTCTCGCGGCTGGATTCATTAAAGAAGTAATCCATCCAGAGTGGGTAGCGAATCCCATTCTTGTAAAGAAAAAGAACAATGAATGGAGAATGTGTGTCGACTACACTGATCTCAACAAGCACTGCCCGAAAGACCATTTTGGGCTGCCACGCATCGACCAAGTTGTCGATTCAACAGCCGGTTGTGTCCTTCTTTGTTTTCTTGATTGTTACTCAGGTTATCATCAGATCACGCTCAAGGAGGAGGACCAAATCAAAACTGCTTTCATCACCCCGTACGGGACGTACGCCTACAAAGCAATGTCCTTTGGGCTGAAGAATGCAGGCGCAACCTATCAGCATGCGATCCAGATGTGTTTCGCGGATCAGCTGCACCGGAATGTTGAAGCTTATGTGGACGACGTCGTCATCAAGACCAGGGCGTCCAGCGACTTAATTGCAGATTTGGAGGAATCATTTAGCAGTCTGCGCAGATTTCTCTGGAAACTCAATCCCACCAAGTGCGTCTTTGGAGTACCTTCAGGGAAATTGCTCGGGTTCATCATCAGCAACCGGGGCATTGAAGCCAACCCTGTAAAGATCACGGCCATCACTGATATGGAGGCTCCAGCCACAATCAAGGATGTGCAGAAGTTAACAGGTTGTATGGCGGCCCTGAACAGGTTCATCTCCCGACTCGGGGAGAGAGGACTACCTTTCTTGAAGCTCCTAAAACGCCAAGATAAGTTCCAATGGATGGAGGAGGCTGAGCGGGCCTTGCAGGATCTGGAACATCATCTTCAGTCACCTCCGATCCTTACAGCACCGTTGCCAGGGGAGGATCTACTACTTTACATCGCGGCAACAACTCATGTTGTCAGCAGTGCTATTGTAGTCGAGCGAGGCGAGGAAGGCCATGCGTTTGGAGTGCAGAGGCCTATCTACTTCGTCAGCGAAGTCCTCTCCGAATCCAAGGTACGGTATCCGGCTGTTCAAAAACTTTTATACGCAATCTTAATCACATCAAGAAAGCTACGTCATTACTTCGACAAGTACAAGATTACTGTGATCACGGATTTCCCGTTGGGGGATATTCTTCATAATCAAGATGCCACGGGGCGCGTATCCAAGTGGGCAGTGGAACTGGGGGCTTTGTCAATCGACTTCAAGCCACGCACTGCAATCAAGTCACAGGCTCTAGTCGACTTCATGGCTCAATCAAGTCCCAACCCCAGTGGACAAGCCAGAGCACTGGACCATGTATTTTGATGGGTCCCTCAAGCTTGATGGTGGCGGCGCCGGTGTTCTGCTTATTTCTCCACGAGGTGAACAATTGAAATATATCCTTCAGATCCAGTGGGCGGTATCCAACAATGAAGCCGAGTATGAAGCCTTGCTTCACGGCCTTCGTTTGGCGATATCACTAGGGATCAAGCGACTGCTTGTATATGGCGATTCTCTTCTTGTTGTTCAGCAGGTCAACAAGGAATGGGACTGCAACAAGGAGACGATGGATGCTTATGTACAGGAAGTGCGCAAGTTGGAAAGCAATTTCTCCGGCTTGGAGGTTCACCATGTATTGCGGGATCACAACATTGGCGCGAATATCCTGTCCAAACTGGGGTCCACGCGTGCTCAGGTCCCGCCGGGAGTCTTTGTCCAGGAGCTCAAGCAGCCATCCATCAAGTCTTCTCCGCAGGTAACCATCGACGCGGAACCCCAACAACCCGATCTAGAGGTTATGGTGCTGGGGGAGGACTGGCGAGAGGCTTTTATCGACTTCATTCGAGATCAACGGCTACCAGCAAGAATCGACGCCAAGAGCGCGGAGGCCGCACGCGTCTTGCGAAGAAGCAAGGGCTTCGTCCTGGTCGACGGCAAGCTCTATCGGCGCGGCGCTCGGTCAGGAGTTCTCATGAAGTGCGTCACAACGGAAGACGGTTACGGCATACTGCGGGAGATCCACGAACGCTGGTGGGGAAAGCATACAGGGCCGGTTTCTGGTGGCCCACTGCAGTGACCGACGCGGAAGACCTCGTGCGTAGGTGCCAAAATTGTCAATTCTTCGGCAAACAGACTCATGTTCCAACTCATAGCCTCATCACCATACCGCCATCTTGGCCTTTTGCTTGTTGGAGTCTCGACATGATTAGGCCCTTCACGATGGCGGCAGGCGGTTTTACCCATGTTCTGGTGGCTATCGACAAGTTTACTAAGTGGATCGAGTACAAGCCGATAGCCAAGCTCACGCCAGATCGGGTCGTCGACTTCCTCTCAGATATTTTGCATCATTTCGGCTTCCCCAACACCATCATCATGGACTTGGGATCAAACTTCACGGCAAACCAGTTCTGGGAGTTCTGTGAGAATGCTTGCATCGAAGTTAAATATGTCTCGGTTGCACACCCAAGGGCCAATGGAGAAGTCGAAAGGGCGAACGGCTTGATCATTGACGGCCTCAAGAAGAGAGTTTATGATGAAAATAGCAAGAAGGGAGGCAAATGGGTGCATGAGCTGCCACATGTCGTCTGGGGACTTCGGACTCAGCCGTCCAAAGCCACAGGATAAACACCTTTCTTCCTTGTATATGGATCTGAAGCTATTCTACCAGCCGATATCATGTGGAAGTCTCCAAGGGTCGAAATGTACAATGAAGGTGAGGCGGATGAGGCGCGGCAGTTAGAGCTCGATTCCGTGGAAGAAGCTCGCTGCACCGCTCTCATTCAGTCAGCTCGGTACCTGCAGGGGATCAGGCGATATCATGATCGCAACGTCAGGGAGCGGTCATTCAGTGTTGGTGATTTTGTCTTGCGTCGTATTCAGGACGAATCTGGCCTACACAAGCTCAACTCAAGGTGGGAGGGCCCGTTCGTCATCAAGCAGATTACAAGGCTAGGGTCTTATCAACTACAATATCCTGAGGGTCAGGATGTCTCGAACTCCTGGAACATTCAGAACCTGCGCAAGTTCTACCCTTAAGACTAGGCCCGATGATCGCTGAATCCCCGGGGGCTTAAAAGATCTCTTTTCCCCCAATCGATTTGGAGGCTATGAGCCACATGACTCGGGTTGTACATTCCTTCTTACTTGCACGACGGCCATCGTCACGTGCAAACACTTATATATAAATCGACTTCTCGTCGTGACCGATGCGGGGGCTACGGCCACGTTCATCCCCTTTTGACTTCAGTTCCTGACGGAACCCTCGGCTCCGTCTAACTCCTCTACATATCGAGTTCCACCGCGACCTTGGATGGTCGCATGCGACAGCAGTCGCATTTTTTCCAACATATTCGATCCTTTCGACTGGGTTACACCAGTATGTTGGAAAGGCTCGCATAAAGAGCTATCTCGACTACATCCTGAGTGGCTGCACTCAGAACAGTCTTGTTTTTGCCAAAAGAACGGCAAACCCGCGGCAACGCCCGCACCTGCTCCTAGCAAGCTCGATCTGTCCGTCCGGATCCTACCTAGCTTACGGAGCACACTCACAGCAGGAGCGACTTTCGACTACACACAGAGTCACCGCACTCGGGGTAGTCTTGTTTTTCTGCCCTACGCACGGCAATCCCGCGACGATGCTCGCGTTCTTTCCTAACATGTTTAGACCTGCTCGATCGAGTTGTGGCTATTCCGTTAGACGAGTATTAGCTACCCTTCGGGTCGTTGCACCCAGGGAAGCGCCTACTACTTGAGCCTTGTAAGCCTGGATCCCAATTCATCTAAGGCACGCAAACAAGTAGAGACATCAAGCGAAGTATTTACATATGGGAATGATTACTTGTCTCTCACACCCTAATCCTGCAGTACACTGTGTACAATTTATTCTGCTACAGGTTGGGCCTCTCGCAGGTACTCGTTGAATCCTTCATCCGTGCAGTCCGCCGCCATTCCCTGCGCAAAAATGTCTAGCTGTGCGTTTGGCAAGAAGGATTTCACATACGTGAGGGCATTGCTAACACATGCGACTGGAGCCTCAGATAGGAACTTGAGCTCTTTCTTCGGGGCTTCACGGAGTCGCTCCAGCAGGGGCTGCAGGCTCGCCTCGCCTTCTTCTGGGGGATCCACCATGTCCACCAGCTCCTGGGCGGCCCCCCTGAGGTCCTCCAGCTCCTTCCGCTGCTGCTCATCCTTCTCGCCCAGCGTTTTGATTTGCTGAAGGCAGTCGACGAACTGTCGTTCAGTATCGCCGATCACCTTCTGCAGCCTTTCGACATCATCTGTATGATGATACAGCATATTCTTCACGTCAGTAAGCAGCTCCTCTTTGTGTTTTATTATTTTCCTAAGCTCTGCGGTGAAGATATTTCAGCAACTAAGGGAAATTACTAAGGAAAAGTACTCGAGGGAAGCGAGGGCCTACCTTGGTGCGTTTTCTTCTCTCCCTTGAGCTGCTCCTGGTACTCCGTTTGTTGCTCCTTGAGCCGTTGTTGGAGCTCGGAGTTGGCCTTCTCGAGGTTTTTCAGGTCATTCTTGAGTAGCCAATTCTCTCGAGTTCTTTCATGCTTCAGCATGTCCAGCTCTCGCTGCAGATAGCAATTCTTCGTAATTTCTTCAGAGAAGCGCTTGTCCAGGGCAGCTAATTCTCGCGCATCACTCACAACCGCGCTGAGCTTCTCCGATTTTTTCTGGGATTTAGTGATTACATGCTGCGTAAAAGGCGGCGATTGAGTCAAAACAGCTCAACAATATGCACAACCGGAACATTACCCAAGTTTTACCATGGAAAATTGTATAACTCCTTGAAGGTACTCTTGAAGGTCTTTAAATTTTCTGCCGTCAGCAGGGGGTCGTCCACCAGGTCGGTGGTGATGACGTTCTTGCACCCCGGCCCGGCCTTTAGTGTCTCACGGGGATTCCTCGAGGACCCGGCGATGTCTTCGGGCGGTGGTTGTCGGACACCTGCAAGTACAAATGTTGTCAATATATCGCGCCCAGATCTCGGTAGCCAGCCGCGGGCGGATAAGCGCTTACCTATGCCATCAGTAGGAGCGGCATCAGGGACTTCGACTTGTTCTCCGCCACCAGCTTCAGCTTCGTCTCGTCGGAGCTCGGGAGGCGGCAAGTCGGGGAGCGTCGCATCTACTTCAGGGGCCAGCTCCGTGGGTACTGGTTCTCCAGGCACCGACGGCTCAGAGGCTACAGCGGCTGGGGCCGGTTCCGCGCCGGAAGGCTCAGTTCGGGTTGACGATTCTGGGGCTGCGGTGGCCGCGTTCAGATCCAGCTGGAGCTGCACCACGCTTGCAGCCCTGATGATGTCAAAGCCATTGTTTTACAAGCCGAAAAGAGCGAGATATTTATGCGACCAGAGGTAAACTCACAGTTTAGACTTCTTTTTGACAGCCTTTTTCACCTGCACGGCCTGTCGCGGAGTCCCTGTTGCTGGCGGCGGGGCTTGATCAGCCGACTGGGCGGTCCTCGCCACGGCAATGGTCACTGCCACGACGGCGGATGGACCTGTTTCCACCTCTTCAGGTCCGATCTCGGGTGGCAGAGCAGGAAGACTACAAGTGGACACTGTCAGAACACAATACTATTGATACTCGGCAACTCGTCAAAACAATAAATCGGTACCTGGAAGACTCGACTTCTTGCACCTTTCGTTTGCGCACTACCCGACGACCTTGTGGCACCGGAGGCAGGGTTGTGGCTAACTCCACGGCTGGTCCGGGGGAGTTGTCCTTTCTCACTTCCCCCTCGGTGCCTGTCTCTGCCAGGGGGCTCCCACCTTCCGTGGACTCGCTGTTGTGCAGGGCCGCAGCTTTTCGAGCCCTCTTCGTTTCGACAGCGGCACTGGGAAGAAGGTGGTCTGGCCGCGGGATGTCCGGCTGCGGCGGGTAGCTGCGGTACAACTCTGTGTGTCCCTGCAGAAGGTGCTCAGTTAGCATGGGCGAGACGGAACTTGTTCCTATTATAAGTAGTCGAGCATTTACCGGCTTTGGAGGCTTTTGAGCAGTGTAAAGCTGTGGGACGTATGGGACTGCATCCACATCCAGAAGTACTCGTCCAACTCGACGGAGTGCGGCTTCATCTGTCAGTTCTTCTGCGCACATACGAGATGAATCTTCAGCACCTGAATACTCAAATCCAAGATGGTGGCGTTGTTGGATCGGTTGGACTCGGCGTTTGAAGAAGGAGAACATAACGGTCGCGCCGGTCACTCCCGTCATCTTGAGTGCTTCTATGACTGTTAAAAGCTCCTCCACTTGATCCAGGTCTCCTCTGGTTAGTTCACGATTCCACTCTGGCCTCACTACAGGTGGTTTATTTGTTTTCCCAGGGAGCTGGGGGGCATGATTTTCAATATAGAACCAATGGTTCTTCCAACCGGGGAGATTTGAGGGGAATTTGTATAAAAGGTATCTTTCGCTGGCCTGCTGACACAGTTGAATGCCGGCGCCCCCTACAACAGAAAGTTTCTTCGTGGTAGGCTGGGGTTTGATGCGGAAGAGGAAGCGGAATAGATCCTAGTGGGGTTTGATTCTGAGAAAGGCTTCACAGAAGTGGATGAAAATGAAAATATGGCAAATGGAATTAGGGTTGAGGTGATGGAGCTCAAGCCCGTAATAATAAAGAAGGCCACGAAAGAAGGAACAAGTGGGGAGGGCCAATCCCCGTTCGGCAAAATGGAGGAATGTGATGATTTCGTCAACATTTTCCATGGGGAAAGGTTCACGGTAAGAGGGGCGCCAATTGACAAGGTTCTTTTCTTGCACCAACCCCTCGAAAACTGTGACACTCAGGTAAATAGCTTGGTCACACCCTAGAGTTTTGGTAGGTTCCTATGTGCAAAGTATGGTAAAAGTATGCTTAATATGTGCAATGTTAAGGACAAAGTGTTATTTATGTAATTAAACTAAACTAGAGGTCCTTTTATGCAAAATGGGTGGAAATGGAGGGAAAAGTTTAAAAGCATGAGGGTTGTTTTGCAAAAGATGGTAACTTGCGGTTAAATTGTGAAAAACATGAGAAACTACCCTTGGATATATGTGTAAAATAATTTTTCCTAAAGGATTTACATAAAGTTTGAAAATATTACTAAGTTCATAGTATCTTCAAAATTGTTGCTCAACTGCAGATGAACCTTAAAGAAAAGTTGTAGAGTTTGAAAAACTATGCACTTTTGCTTTTTGGACCATCTCCATTTGAGCATTGATTTAAAAGTTATAGGTGTTTTACAGTGGAGTCCCTGTGTTTCTCTGATTTTGCGTTTCAGTCCCTTTCTTCTACCTCACTCTCTTCCTCCCCTGCTTCTCTTCTGTTACACGCCGCCGCCTGCGCCCGGCCTGAGCGCCGCCCTGCGGCTCTGCGCCCTTCTGCGCCCCGCTCCACGCGTCACGCTGCTCCTCCTCCCACCGCTTGCAGTACCCGCGCTGGCCATCTCCCCTCCCTCCACGTCGGGCAGAAGCCCCGAGCGGCCTCCACGCCGCTCTGGCAGGCCCGCCGGCGCCGCCTCCCCATTCTGTGCCCGGCCGTGTGCTCTTCCCTTCTTCCTTATCCTTCTTCCAGTGGATCCGTGCTTGCCCTATAAGACCCAGCCGTGCTCCTCCCTCTGTTGTTTTTCCCTTCCCTCCTCCCGGCGATCCACAGCACCGAAGCGCCGCCGCTCTGTTGCCGCCAGAAATTCTCCCCACCCACACAACCCCACTCCGATTCCGCTGGCCCAGAGCCTCCCCGCCTCCTCCCCTTGCTCCACAGCCTAATCCGGTCCACCCCCGACCATCCCCCTCGCTGGATTTGCCACATCCTGAGCTGCCCCTCACCAGCGCCACCCGTGATCGAACTTGTCGTCGACAGTCCGCATCGTCACCTCTCCGGCCGAACCACGTACGGAAATTGACTCCCCACACCATGCTGGTGCTCGTGCGCGCACTAGATCCCCGTGTTCGCCGGCCCTTCACCGGGAATGACGGCGTGCCGCCACAGCCGCCGCGCCTCCTCGCCGTCGGCAGGGTTTCCCCTCTGTCAGTCGAGCCCCGCTTGGTCCAATGTGTTCCTCGCCTCCCGTTGATCATGCTTGACCGGTCCTTCCTCGCCGGTGACCTCGCCGCCGGTGGGAACTCACTGGAGGCCGAGCGTCCGGCCATGTCGAGACCAGGCAGGGGTGTGCTCGTGAAAAGAAGCTTTCTTTCAGGGGCCTGAACGCATAAAACTTGACCCCCCCTTGGTTCTGTTATTTCATGTGTGTGTGTTTCCTGTCTTGCAAAATTCGTAGGAAATCACAGAAAAATCCAAAAATTACAAAATTAGTTTTGTTAGAAACTAGAATTCAAACCCTATAACTTTTGTTAAAGAAGTTTAATTTGAACTAAAATACTTTTACCTCTATTTTTAACCTAAGGTTAAAGAGTGGTTTGTGCTTAACTCTTACATTTTTTTTTGCTTTGTGCTTATGATTTTTGGCATGTATGTTCCATGAGCTATATGTAACTTTGTATTAAGATTCCAAACTCAAATTTGTTTTATAACTTAACTTCTTTTGATTTGGGCATTTCGAATTTGAAATGTTAGCTAAACATGTTGTGTAAACCTTTTTAGTTAAGATCTCTTGTCTTTCTCTAAGGTGTTAATGTTTAGTGCCTTATTTCCAAAACTTTATGATCTTATTACTTAAAGTTTTGAAATTAAATTTAGGTTTAAATTCAAATTCAAATTCAAATATTTTAATTCTTGTTTGCAAAAAATTTAGCAATATCTTTATGATTCCTTCGTAATAATAAACCCTCTTTATTTTATGAACTCTGGTGTGTTAATTTGATGAATTACAACTTTTATCATACTCGTGTTATACTTGTTGAGTACAAGTTGTGTACTCACACTTGCCTCTTCCTCTCTTCTGTTCTCTTTGGGATATCTTCAACTGCTGCTCAGTACCAGGCGACGTGGAGGACTACATCGGTGGACTCGATGATTTCTAGGCGTTGTCTCCCAGTTGACGTCCCTGTGGCACCCTACTCTTCATGTATTTATTTACGCTTCCGCATTTCTTGAACTGATTCTTGATTCAGTTGTAATAAAGACATTCCTTTTATAATTTATACGCTTTTATTCGTGACATGTGTTGTGATATCTTGATAATCTGTTGTATATATGCGTGACTTGATCCTGGCGCATATATGATTGCTCGATTTATGTTCTTATAAATCGGGTGTGACAGTCGTCGAAGGACTAACTGAAGCCCCGAACCCAAGTTCGGAAGCCTTTGACACTCCTGCCCCCAACCCCACTCAAGAAGGCAAGCCCCGGACATATCCCACTACTTTATATACACTGTAATCTATGACTATTTATATGTACTTATGCATTACGTCTAGGAGTTGTAATGAAACCCTAGATGCATGAATACTAGGAATCCAATGTATTGAACCGAGTCCTTATCGCATAGATGCTCCGCTAATAGGGCCGGTACAAGTCGGGTGATTTCCTGTCACCCGCGCGATACAGGAGTTGCTTGTTTACAATTCTGCAACCACTATAAGGATGACGGACAGGGTCATGTGCTTTATCATGACCTGGAAGTTTACCCTGTCTGTTTTGATAAAAGCTTTAAGGTCGAAATGTGTGGTAGTGGTGGCTAAGCGTTTGAAAGTACTAGCCACATGCCGCGAAATATGGTAAGCGGTAAGCCTAGTAACCAATCGGCCCGGCAAGTGGACATACCTCCCACCACTCGATCTTTGTTTTATGTTCACACGCACCGATGTGTGGGAGTACGTTCTGCAAGGCAGACAGGAATATGGGTTTTGTAGTCGCGCTACAGACGTATGTCCTGTACACATTGGGTGTGCGTACGGTCCTGCAGTCGCTTGTGGTGGCCTGTCCACGACCCGGAATGAAAGGCAAATGGTTGCTTCGGAACTATCGTTGGATGTTCCAAGCGTGTGTGTTAGGTTTACCTTGCAAGGTTAAAAATTCGATTCAGAATCGTCCGCCTCTCACAAGGATTGAGATTGCTTATCCCTTCTGCCACATCGAGTAAAAAGTATAATTGTTGATGGAATAATCTTGATGAATGATAATCTATATCATGCTTGTTTAGTATAGTGCTTACCTAGAATGGCTAATCAAGCTAGAATCTGAAAGTTAAAACTTGAAAATAGTTTATACTCTCTGTTGCTTTTCAGCTGAAAATAAACTCAGAGCCCCATATAGTACCTTCATGAGTCTAGTTATGGGTTAAATTATACCCAAACTCGGGTAAGCCTTGCTGAGTATTAGAATACTCAGCCTTGCCAATATCTGTTTCAGGTATGACCTTCGAGAACCCCACGGACAACCTTGTGTGGCCAATGTCCGTTCCTTATGGCTGGTGTCGGTGTTTAACCGGCTGCCCACCGAGGGATATGCCCAAGGTGGTAAGTTTTGGGTGAGGAGACGCCGAGATCAGGAACTCGAAGGTGCAAGGAACACAAGACATAGACAGGTTCGGGCCGCACGGAGCGTAACACCCTACGTCCTGTATGGTTTGTATTGCCTTTGATGTTGAATGACCTAATGATCTTCTTCTTTGAGGGGGGGTCCCTGACCTCCCTTATATATCCGAGAGGTCAGAGTTATAAAGATGCTAACCAACTCCCGTCGAGGAATCTCACCAGAACACATCTCGAGTAGATCCTCTCCGTGTTGGTTAGCTCTATCTCCTATTTAAACGGGATAAACAAGAGATAAACAAAATGAATAAGAGATAAGACGGGCTTAATCTCTTAAACTTCGTAACATGCCCAGCCCGGTGGCCCCGGGTCTGACAAGCCCCCGAGCTCTTCGTAGCTAAGTACTGCAGGCTTATCGAGTACTTTCGAAGCAGTCTTCGACTTCTTCTGAAGCTTCGTCGTGAAATCCTCCTTCGAGTACTTCCTTGGTTGCATCGAAGCTATGAGGTGCTCATGCCCCGAATTTTATTTCCGCTATGGTGTGCGATTGAAAAATCGCACTCCATATGGAGTAGCCCCCGAGCCTTAGGTTGAATCGGAGAATCAGGCTGAGGGTCCCATTGTAACATTCCTGTAATTAGAATTTAGACACTAGTTAATAGTGTGTTGTATGTATATTAAGGTTTGTATAGATAACTAGGGGTGTATTTGTAAATTATAGATTTTATAAGTTCATATGTACAAGTGTGTGTGGAAAAATGCTCTAAAATGTCAAATTCAAATGACTATAGAAAAGAAAAGTACAAATATTAAGTTAAAACCTAAAAGAAATAGACTTTGTATGAAACCAAGGGCTTATGTGTAATCAAAACAAATATAAAGGCTACATATGAAATGGTTGGAATATAAAAGTCAAATTCAAATTTACTTAAGGGTTAATGTGTAAAAATACAAGTAATCATGACAGGTCAGAAAATTTATAAACATGCCCAAAATTTGATCAAATTTAGGTGGGCAAAGATAAAATTAACTTAAATTCCATCTTGTTTCAAAATGTAATCCAAATAGTTGTAAACCTTGATTTTCTACACCCAAGCCCTAAAGCAATGTTGTAGAGTTTGAAAAACTCTACAACTTTCATGTTGAGCAGTTTCTCATTTGACCTTTGTAGCAGTGAGAAATTTTAGATTACAGAGGGGTCCCTGAACTTTTTGGAAATCACGAACAAGTCCTTCTGACTCCTGCCTGCTTCTTCTACCTCTGGCACCACCGCTTCCCCCTCTACTCCGCTCTGCCTCCGCCGCTGACCGCCGGCACAGGACCCCGAGCTCCACCTCAAGCTTCTACACGTGCCCAGGTGTCGCCTCTTGCTTTCCCGACCGCTGTTCCCCTCCCTTTCTGGCCTCGCGCGCGCGCGCCACGGCGACCCGAACCCTCCGCCGGCCGCCACCTCCTTGTCGCCGTGGACAGCCCACTCCGGCGCCTTAACTCTCTCTTTCTCGCGCGCAGCAGCATTACCCTCATCCCTACGTTCTATTCCTCCCGTTCCAGAGCCCAATTCCGAGCGCTCGACCCACATTCCTCCGCTGCTGTCTCCTCTAGCTCCGGCCGCGCACGGCACGCCCGTGGGCAGCCCACACCGGATCTCTCTGTGGCAGAACCAACCTGAATTACACCGGCTCAAGTACGCGAGTCCTCTCTTGAGGGTTACCTCGTACTTCAAACGGTATAATCCTTTGGCCTGTCGGGTAACGTCCTGATAAACCACCGAACGCAGGATCCAACAAGGTACCTCACACGATGGTGAGTCCAGAGATATAAATGCCATTGCATTTTACACCACAGGCAAATATATTACAAAAATATACAAAGCGTCATTAACTCCCACTGAGAGGAGATTATTACAAAACAGGTTTAAGTCTTAAGATAAAGCAGCAGAGTTTGAAAAGCGTAAACATTGTACACGTCTTTAATACAGATATCATGCTAGCCCTGGCATGATATCATTCGGCGGAATCGGTGTTGGCCGGGGACGGATCCCACTCCACGGACCAACCATCAGGCAAGGGGTAGGGCCATGGTGTAATGAAAGCTGGATCATCAGGGAGATTACCTGGATTAAATCAACAAAAGCAAGGCTGAGTATACTAATACTCAGCAAGACTTACCCGGAATTGGGTATACCTTAGCCCATAACTAGACTCATGAAGGCTTTTAGCTTTTGGTAGAGTTTTCAGCTGAAAAGCAACAAAGAGTAGATCCTTATTTTCAACTTTTAGCTTTCAGGTTCTAGTGAATTAACCATACTAGGTAAGCATCTATAACTATTCAAACATGGTAGAATCCTTAATCAAACATCATCTTTGATAATCACAAAGTTGCTCTTGTTACTCTATGTGGCAAAGGGATTAAGCAGTCTCAATCTCCGCGAGAAACGGACGATTCCTGAATCGAATTTCAAACCTTGCAAGGGTAAACCTAACACACACGCTTGGAACACCAAAGGGTCGTTCCGAAGCAACCGTTTGCCTTTCATTCTGACTCGTGGATTAGTGCCACCACAAGCGACTGCAGGACAATACGCACTTCCAAAGTGCAGGATGTACGTCTGTAGCGCGACTACAAAACCCGTACTCCTGGTTGCCCAGCAACACGTATTCCTACACGTCGAACAAAGTAACCAAAAGAAGCAATACATGTGGTGGGGGGTATGTCCACGCCTCGGGCCGATCAGTTACTAGGCTTACCGCTTACCATATTTCACGGCATGTGGCTAGTACTTTCAAACGCTTAACCACCGCTACCACACACTGCGACCTTATCAAATTCCATACACAGACGGGTATCATCTCAATATGATACCTCACAAAATCCCGTCCGTCATCCTTATAATGATAACAGGAATGTAAACATCACAATTCCTATATCGCGCGAGTGACAGGAAATCACTCGACTTCTACCAGTCCTATAAGCATAGCAGCTAGTCGGACTCAAGTTCTAGTGTACAATACATTGGTTTCTGGAATTATGCAACTAAGGTTTTCAAACAACTCCTAAGAACTTAATGCATAAAGATATATATAAATAATATAGGTTGCAGTGTAATAAAGTAGGGGTTATGTCCGCGGCTTGCCTTCGCTAGTGGGGTTGGGGTTATTCAAATTAATATCCTCCGAACCATGGTTCGGGGCTTTAGAGAAATCCGCAACGAGAATCCCGGGGTCTTCAGAATAACCTCCTTCTTGTTCCGAAATCAACTGGTAATCTCCGTCAGTGAGAGTGGTCGAGTCTATATGAGATGCAAAGTTACAAGTTATGGAATGTATATACTTTTATGTTATTTCACAATAAAGTTGCAATCCAAACAAAAGAACATTACATTTCGACAATTAACCTATCTACCCTGCACTGGGCAGTCATTTATCGAGTACTAACTAAACTAACTAGTCTCGTTAGGCAACAGGGTGGGTTACCCTAAACATCCGATTAACTACAATAGGTAGCATATCTGATTACTATAAGTAACACTAAATACACTTAGCAATCTCCATTTATTTTATTAGCTAAACATTGTAATTAACCTTAGGTTATTACTTAATTATGGCTAACTTTGGATTAATTAATCAAATCTTAAATTAAGACAAATAATTAATACTTATGAAAATTACCATAAGTGGGTTTTATTGAAATTTTACTCTAAAAGGAACTAAGCCACAAAATTAAACAAGATTATAATTGAAAATTCAAGATATAATTATAACTGGAGTTTTATACTAAAACTAGGGTTCAAAATTTAAGGACATTATAAATTACTCAAGACTAATATTCCAGAAAAGTTTCATAATTTTTCATGCATAATAATTATTATTTATGAATTACCTTTGAATTTAAGCTTGAAACTTATAACTCAAGTTATATTAGGTTTCTGATTCTCAAATTTTTATCTTAGATTACTCCTATTGTAACAAGCCTAAGATAAATTTTTCAGCCCTAAACATGAAGGAATACATTTGGAATTAAATTAAGTAACTTTTATCAACATATAACAAAAAGTACTCGAAATCTAAGCAAATGAACAGTAAAGTACTCGAACTTTTTACAAAGGGCTATACATAACACATATAATCTAGGTTTCAAATTTCAACTATAACACATGCCTACAACATGAGATACAATTAAAACACTTATTTTATAATATTTAATATACATCAGAAAATATACACCTACAGCTCAAACTTCCTAAATAAAAGTAGTCGAATTTCACTTAAGGATTATAACAAAATTTAGTTTGCATTTTTATGACTTTTCCTCGAATTGATATGGAATTTCAAAGTTGGCAGCTTAAATTACACAAGAGGTCCTTCGGTTACTATTTCCCTGAGTCTATTTCTTTGCACAAAACCCCCTAAACTTCTATTTCTTCTAACCCGCAGTCCTTCCCCCAATCCCCCCCCGGTCAAGGTAGAAGCCCGGTGTTGACCGGCTTGCTCCGGCGACGGCGAGCGCCGGTGGTGAGGGCAGAGGGGCGGGAAAGCAACTAGGGTCCCTTGCGCACTTGTGCAAGCTCGGAATTGAAGGGAGATGGCTTGGGGCGGTGGCGCGACGGAGGCTTGCGGCCGGCGGCGAGGTGGAGCATTGGGGGCGGTACTCCAGTGCCCTTGGACGACGGTAGATCGGTCGGAAAGCTGCCTGGGAATGTGGTGGAGCTCAAGCCGGGGTCAATTTGAGCTACGAAAGGCCGGAAGAGGGAGCTCCACGGTGGACAGACACGGCGGCGACGAGAAAGCTCGGGAAGCTCATCGGGAAGCCAATGTAAGGCCTTAGGAACCCAATTGATAGGTCGGGGAGCGTCGTAGGGGTGATGTGGTGCAGGCTAGAGCACGGTGGTGGCGTGAAACGGCTTGGGATGGGCTGCCCACGGCGGTGCCGAGCGTGGCCGGAGTTGGGAGAGAAGAGCAACGCGGGATGTGGGTTGCGGCTCAGGAATGGTAAGGGAAAAAGAGTGCAAATGAACTCTCTACGCTCTCCTGGTCACGTGGAGTAGAAGAAAGGGAATGGAGGGATAAGTGCGGGACGTGAAACGGCGGCGACGACGTGGCGGCCGGCGAACCGCTCGGGTCATCGTGGCACGCGCGCGCGAGGCCAGGAAGGGAGGGAAACAGCGGCGGGGGAAGCAAGGGGCGACGCGTGGGCATGTGTAGCAGCTGGAGGTGGAGCTCGGGGTCCTGTGCCGGCGGTCAGCGGCGGAGGCAGAGCGGAGCAGAGGGGGAAGCGGTGGTGCCAGAGGAAGATGAAGCAGGCAGGAGTCAGAAGGACTTGTTCGTGATTTCCAAAAAATTTAGGGACCCCTCTGTAATCTAAAATTTCTCACTGCTACAAAGGTCAAATGAGAAAATGTTCAACATGAAAGTTGTAGAGTTTTTGAAACTCTACAACATTGCTGTAGGGCTTGGGTTCAGAAAATCAAGGTTTACAACTATTTGGATTACATTTTGAAACAAGATGGAATTTAAGTTAAATTTATCTTTGCCCACCTAAATTTGATCAAATTTTGGGCATGTTTATAAATTTTCTGACCTGTCATGATTACTTGTATTTTTACACATTAACACTTAAGTAAATTTGAATTTGACCTTTATATTCCAACCATTTCATATGTAACCCTTATATTTGTGTTAATTACACATAAGCCCTTAGTTTCATACAAAGTCTATTTCTTTTAGGTTTTAACCTAATATTTGTACTTTTCTTTTCTATAGTCATTTGAATTTGACATTTAAGAGCATTTTCCACACACTTGCACATATGAACTTATAAAATCTATAATTTACAATACACCCCTAGTTCTCTATACAAACCTTAATATACATACAACACACTAGTAACTAGTGTCTATATTCTAATTACAGGAATGTTACAGCCTTCCCCCCTTAAAAAGAATCTCGTCCCGAGATTCCGAAGCTGAGCAGAAATGGATGATTAGATTTGGGGATTGGCTTGAAGGAAGTCTGGGAAATTCCGTTGAAGATAAGACTCTGTTTCCCAAGTCGCTTCATCCTCGGTGTGATGATCCCATAAGATTTTGTACATCTTAACGGCCCTTCTTCTGGTGAGTCTTTTCTTGGTATCCAGGATTCGAAGGGGTTGTTCGATGTACGATAGATCGGGTTCAATCTCGATGGCACATGTCTCAACTATTTCCGTGGGTACTTTGACACACTTCTTAAGTTGAGAGACATGGAAGACATTGTGAATAGCAGCCAATTGAGACGGAAGGCAAAGCTTGTAAGCCACTGGGCCACAAACATTGAGGATTTCGAAGGGTCCGACATATCGAGGTGCTAACTTCCCCTTTATGCCGAAACGTTGGACGCCTTTGGTAGGAGATACTCGGAGATAGACAAAATCTCCAACTTGGAATTGCAGAGGTTTCCTCCTCTTATCTGCATAGCTCTTCTGTCTGGACTGAGCGATTTTAAGATTAGATTGGATAATCTTAACCTTATCTTCGGCTTCAATGACTAGGTCTGGTCCGAAGATTTTGCGTTCACCGGTCTCTGACCAACTCAAAGGAGTTCGACATCTGCGACCGTATAACGCTTCAAAAGGAGCCATTTGAATACTAGCTTGATAACTGTTGTTATAGGAGAATTCAGCTAGAGCAAGGCACTTGTCCCAGCTTGTACCATAATGAATAACACAAGCTCGGAGCATGTCTTCAAGGATTTGGTTAACTCGCTCAGTTTGTCCATCCGTTTGGGGATGATATGCGGAGCTTCGAATCAATTTGGTTCCTAGAGCTGATTGCATTTGCTCCCAAAACCGTGCAATAAATTGGTGCCCTCGATCCGAGATGATGGTTTTTGGAATCCCATGTAATCGAACGATTTGGTCCAGATAGACTTCAGCATACTTCTTAGCAGAGTAAGTGGTATGCACAGGAAGAAAATGAGCTGTTTTTGTAAGTCTATCAATGATTACCCATATGGAGTCATGCCTTTGAGATGTATTGGGAAGACCAACAATAAAATCCATGCTAATGTCTTCCCATTTCCATGACGGAATGGGTAATGGTTGGAGTGTACCAGAAGCTTTTAAGTGGCTAGCTTTGACTCTCTAGCAGGTATCACACTCAGATACATATTTGGCAATTTCTCTTTTCATTCTGGTCCACCAAAAATGTTGCCGTAGATCTTGGTACATTTTGGTGCTACCAGGATGAATAGAGAACTTGGATAAATGTGCCTCATCAAGGATTTGTTTGCGAAGTGGATGATCCTTAGGCACAACAATTCGATCATTGAACCACAGGAGTCCTTGATGATCAGTGTGAAAACACTTATATTTAGCTTCTCCCTGAGATAGCTTTGATTTGATGATTTTGATACCCTCATCATGTAGTTGCGACATGATGATTCTATCTCGAAGAGTAAACTCAATGGATAGCAGATTCAGACTACCTTGAGGAATAATCTCTAGATTGAGTTTTCTCATTTGATGGCAAAGAGTGTCACTAAAGGTGGATACGGATAAGCAGTGACAATGTGACTTGCGGCTAAGTGCATCCGCAACCACATTAGCTTTGCCTGGATGATAGTGTACCTCAAGGTCATAATCTTTAATCAATTCCAACCAACGCCTTTGCCTCATATTTAAGTCAGCTTGAGTGAAGATATACTTGAGGCTCTTATGGTCAGTGTAAATATTACATTTAGCACCCATAAGATGATGTCTCCAGATCTTGAGAGCATGGATAACTGCTGCCAATTCAAGATCATGTGTTGGATAATTTTGCTCATGAGTCCGAAGTGCTCTGGATGCATAAGCAATGACCCGGTTGTTTTGCATAAGAACACAACCAAGGCCAGTTCCAGAAGCATCACAATAGACATCAAAAGACTGAGTATTATCTGGCTGAGCTAATACGGGAGCAGTCGTCAGAAGCTTCCTCAAGGTATGAAATGCTTCATCACACTTATCATCCCAGCGGAATTTAACTTCTTTCTTAAGTAGCTCAGTCATTGGTTTGGCTATCTTGGAGAAGTCTGGAATGAATCGGCGATAATATCCCGCCAATCCAAGGAAACTTCGAATTTGATGGACTGAAGTTGGAGGTTTCCAGTCCATAACCTCTTGGACTTTGATTGGATCAACCGATATGCCTTGACTAGATATAGTATGTCCTAAAAATTTCACACTATCCAGCCAGAATTCACATTTCGAGAATTTGGCATAAAGGCGATGATCACGTAGTCGTTGAAGAACGACACGTAAATGATTAGCATGGTCTTCTTTAGTTTTGGAGTATATTAGAATGTCATCAATGAAGACCACGACGAATTTGTCAAGTTCCGGCATGAATACTAAATTCATGAGATACATGAAATATGCCGGTGCATTAGTAAGTCCGAATGACATAACCAGATATTCATAAAGTCCATATCTGGTTGAGAAGGCCGTTTTTGGAATATCACAAGGCCTAATCTTGATCTGATGATAACCAGAGCGTAAGTCAATCTTAGAGAAGACCTTAGCCCCGGCTAGCTGATCAAACAAAATATCAATGCGGGGGAGAGGGTACTTATTTTTGATAGTAACCGCATTGAGTGGACGGTAATCGACACATAGCCTTAGGCTATCGTCTTTCTTCTTGACAAAAAGAGCAGAACAACCCCAAGGTGAGGCACTTGGACGTATATAACCCTTATCAAGAAGATCTTGGAGCTGGATTTTCGGTTCTGCTAATTCATTTGGAGGCATACGATACGGCCTCTTTGAAATCGGAGCAGTGCCCGGTTGAAGTTCAATGATAAACTCGATGTCTCTATCTGGTGGCATTCCAGGCAAATCGTCTGGAAAGACATCGGGGTATTCACATACTATAGGAATATCCTTGATTTTGATATCTGTGATAGCATAAGTGCAAGGGTGTAGACAATCTGATTGAGGCAGATAAAGGGTGGTGATCCCATAGTATGGTGAATCAATTTCAACAACTCGGGAAGAAATATCTAGTTGGACTCGATGTTTAGTCATCCAATCGGTCCCAAGTATAATATCAATACCCTCCAAACTTAGTAAAACCAAATCTGTTTTGATTTCTTTACTACCTAACTGAATTGGCACATATCTACTCACTTGGTTGGAGGTAATATTTCCTCCAGGGGTAGAGATCATATATGACCCCTGGATAGGACAAGAATCAAGTCCTAGTCGGGTACCACAGTTGTTACTAATAAAGCTATGTGTTGCTCCAGAATCAAATAAAGTAACAACTGGTTTGTGGTGAATAGAAAATGTACCCGACATGACGGGAGCCCCATCTGGAAGTTCTGCCAGAGTGGTGAAGTTAATCCGTCCTTGCCGGACTTGCATCACCGGCTTCTTGCCCTTGTTCTGGTTACCCTGAGTAGAGCTTTGCCCTAGATTAGGTTTCTTGGGCCGCGGACAATCCCGGATGAAATGATCCGCGCTTCCGCAATTGAAACAGTGATAGTTGCTGCCTCTATGTGGTACTTGTTGAACATTTGGCCGTGGGCCAGATGGTTGTGCTTGTTGCGAAGGAACAGGAGGTCTATACCTTCCCTGCTGTTGGGGCGGCCTGAAAACCAATCTACCCGTTGGGGCATTCCACTGCGGTGCTCTAAACGGTGTATTGGGAACAACCCGATACCTCGGTGATTGAGCACTCGAGGGTCCAGTAGGAGTCTTCCGCTTTTTCTCGGCATGATGTGCCACGATACAGTCTTCTTGAGTTAAAGCCATATTAACCAGCTCGCTAAAAGTATTAGCCTTTACAAGATTCAGGCGTTCCTTGAGCTTGGTATTAAGGCCTCGACGGAAACGATCTTGTTTCTTGGCATCGTTATCCGCATGATATCCTGCATATTGACACAGATGATTGAAATTCTGTGCGTATTGTAGGACTGTACTGGTGCCTTGAGTAAGAGCCAGGAATTCATTCAACTTTCGCTCTAGTAATCCCTCCGGAATATAATGTGCTCTAAAGGCTGCCCGAAATTCATCCCAGGTGATAACATGCCCTGCAGGTTGCATGGCGTAGAAATTATCCCACCAGATCCGAGCAGCACCTCGGAGTTGCTGTGCGGCAAAGGAAGCTTTGCTGGAATCCGCACAAGGTACTGTCAATAGAGCGAACTTTGATTCAATAATATGGAGCCAAGCATCGGCATCCAAGGGCTCTTCAGCTTTACTGAAGAAAGGAGGCTGTGTACTGATGAAATCCTGGTAACTAGCCACGGGAGGATTGTGATCATCCCGACCTCCTCGGAACTGTTGACGTTGCTGGTTTTGCTGCGCTTGAACCAGCAAGTTAAGCAACTCAGTTTGCCGAGCCATAACTTCGGCAAGGTTAGGAGGTGGCGGTGGCGGTTGTTGAGAACCGCTAGCCTGATCTGCCCGGAAACCTTCCGGGGTTCCGCGCGTGGCTCCAACCATCTGAAACAAAGGAGATGTCCATCATTAACCATATAGCCTTACCCCCAATTTCAGAAGATATATGACTTAGATAAACAATGCACATACTCCATTCAATCATCTCATTTCAGAATCATAAGGATAATGAATAGGATGATAAAATAGGAAACTTATATTACAACACTTATTCTGATGATTGTTCACATCACACATCCGAAAGTTCACTACGTAGGCCATCTAAATTACAACAAATGGCACGAGGTCTAGATAAGTCTCATACTACTTAAGTTATTACACTCCCCTAGGTTACACCTAATGATCGACAATCTGCTAAACTAAAAATCGTCGAAATTGCCTATCGACGACTGACTGCCAGAGAGAGAGTGATAGGGACTAAGAACAGGATCCCCATGCTCAGAGTCAATATCTGAAACACCCTTAATCTCTTCTGGATCTTCTTCTTCTTCTTCAGGCATTATGGGTATAGCGGGAAATATCGGTTGCTGCTGCAGTTCCTCAATGTGAGCCTGGGCATCATCAGCTTCAAGTATCAGATTATGAATTTGCGCTTGTAGGAACTCAATAACAGTGTCGCGCTGAGTGATAATATGATCACTCTCATTGATCTGATCTTCACGATGGAGGATTGTCTCATCCCTTGCTGCAATGATTTCATCCTTTTGAGTCACCAAGGCTTGTAATTCTTCTATTTGGGTTACTTGATGGTCAGCATTTCGATAGTGACTTTGAGCCACTCCAGTTAACTGACTCACACCATGACGCAGTAGCATCTGGTAATGATGTTGCACATCCATAAACCTGGTAATGATACGGACGGTTTCTTTAGCCAGATCTCCTAGCATATAACCAAGATGCTCTGTCCGAAAATTCCATTCCGAATTATCAGGGTCAATGGTAGGAAATAAACCAATAGGATATGCGGCAACTTCCATTGGATGTTGATTGCAGAAAAGTTTGATAGCTTCCAAAGCAGCAGTTTCAAGGGTATCAACCAGACGATATCCCACCACTTCCACTTCTATGGGATGCCAGGAGGAGCGGAAAGGGTGTTGAGGAATTATCATCTTAACCCGGCATCGAGGAACTCCTTCTTCACGATATTCTACCCCATCGTATTGAGGAGGCTCTGTATAATGAAACAGACTTAAGGATTCCCACAAGAGGCGAGGAAACCCTTCCCAATGTAAAGCGTTGGTGTGGAAGTGCCCTTCCTGATCCCAAAAGGCATTGGAAGGAGCAGCCATCTGCGATAACATTGCAAATGGTAAGATATATTTACCCTGCGGAAAGCTCACAAGGTAAATGGGTTAAGAAAGTTGATTCTGATAACAGCAAAGGCTGGAAATCAGATGGATACTTAAGAGCTAAAGATTGTTATTTAACCAAACTAGGAAATACCAATATGTTACTTATTTCTTAGAAAGCATCAAAATTAAGCATTCGTTTTGTTGATTAGTGTGTTATGCATGCACGCACTACGCGATCTCACAACCAAAAATAACTGCCAAGTAATCTTGGTCTTACGTGGTTAGTTTCGGTGGCATAATACATACGTCTCTCCTTAATAACTAGTCGATAAGCCCTATCCGTCCTAGTTTCGTAATCGTGGTTAGTGTACCTGTAGAAAACCACAATGCATATATATATATATATATCCAATGAACCTTTCATGCCAGCATGTCATGAAAGCGTCCCCATTCATTACTGCTCACTATAGAAACAGCATCTGTACAATTACCGCCGTACAGACAACGTTAACATACGTCGCCGAAACAACATATTCATGGGGGGTACCGCAAAATGCGGGGGTATGAACAGCGATCGCCATACCCTGCGCCGAACCATGTACTCCCAAAGTAGTCAACCAAAGTTGGTACATTGGTAGCATCTCAAGTAAGCCACTGCTTGAGAAACAGCGTTCGGGTCGCATCACCGACAGGAAGGCCAAGCTCCCTCAGTTGGCTGAGGATTATAAAAAAATTTAGTTTGCATTTTTATGACTTTTCCTCGAATTGATATGGAATTTCAAAGTTGGCAGCTTAAATTACACAAGAGATCCTTCGGTTACTATTTCCCTGAGTCTATTTCTTTGCACAAAACCCCCTAAACTTCTATTTCTTCTAACCCGCAGTCCTTCCCCCAATTCCCCCCCGGTCAAGGTAGAAGCCCGGTGTTGACCGGCTTGCTCCGGCGACGGCGAGCGCCGGTGGTGAGGGCAGAGGGGCGGGGAGCAACTAGGGTCCCTTGCGCACCTGTGCAAGCTCGGAATTGAAGGGAGATGGCTTGGGGCGGTGGCGCGACGGAGGCTTGCGGCCGGCGGCGAGGTGGAGCGTTGGGGGCGGTACTCCAGTGCCCTTGGACGACGGTAGATCGGTCGGAAAGCTGCCTGGGAATGTGGTGGAGCTCAAGCCGGGGTCAATTTGAGCTAGGAAAGGCCGGAAGAGGGAGCTCCACGGTGGACAGACACGGCGGCGACGAGAAAGCTCTGGGAGCTCATCGGGAAGCCAATGTAAGGCCTTAGGAACCCAATTGATAGGTCGGGGAGCGTCGTAGGGGTGATGTGGTGCAGGCTAGAGCACGGTGGTGGCGTGAAACGGCTTGGGATGGGCTGCCCACGGCGGTGCCGAGCGCGGCCGGAGTTGGGAGAGAAGACCAACGCGGGATGTGGGTTGCGGCTCAGGAATGGTAAGGGAAAAAGAGTGCAAATGAACTCTCTACGCTCTCCTGGTCACGTTGAGTAGAAGAAAGGGAATGGAGGGATAAGCGCGGGACGTGAAACAGCGGCGACGATGTGGCGGCCGGCGAACCGCTCGGGTCATCATGGCACGCGCGCGCGAGGCCAGGAAGGGAGGGAAACAGCGGCGGGGGAAGCAAGGGGCGACGCGTTGGCATGTGTAGCAGCTGGAGGTGGAGCTCGGGGTCCTGTGCCGGCGGTCAGCGGCGGAGACAGAGCGGAGCAGAGGGGGAAGCGGTGGTGCCAGAGGAAGACGAAGCAGGCAGGAGTCAGAAGGACTTGTTCGTGATTTCCAAAAAATTTAGGGACCCCTCTGTAATCTAAAATTTCTCACTGCTACAAAGGTCAAATGAGAAAATGTTCAACATGAAAGTTGTAGAGTTTTTGAAACTCTACAACATTGCTGTAGGGCTTGGGTTCAGAAAATCAAGGTTTACAACTATTTGGATTACATTTTGAAACAAGATGGAATTTAAGTTAAATTTATCTTTGCCCACCTAAATTTGATCAAATTTTGGGCATGTTTATAAATTTTCTGACCTGTCATGATTACTTGTATTTTTACACATTAACCCTTAAGTAAATTTGAATTTGACCTTTATATTCCAACCATTTCATATGTAACACTTATATTTGTGTTAATTACACATAAGCCCTTAGTTTCATACAAAGTCTATTTCTTTTAGGTTTTAACCTAATATTTGTACTTTTCTTTTCTATAGTCATTTGAATTTGACATTTAAGAGCATTTTCCACACACTTGCACATATGAACTTATAAAATCTATAATTTACGATACACCCCTAGTTCTCTATACAAACCTTAATATACATACAACACACTAGTAACTAGTGTCTATATTCTAATTACAGGAATGTTACACTCTCCGCCCAAATCAACACTTGCGCAAGCTTCCCCGTAGTTCACTAGTGCTCGCCGACCAACCGTTGTCCTCCAATTGCAATCGGAGCTTCGTCCCCAACGAGCGCCGTCGCCGCCGCACTCGGCCTCATCGTGGACAGCTCGACCCGAGCCCTTCCACGCCAACACGACACCGTAGCCAGCACCACATCATCACCCCGAAGCTCCCCGACCCATTCATTGGCTCTCTAATCCACCACCGCGCCTCCCCGATGCTCGCCGGCGTTCTTCCTCGCCGCCGCCGCTTTGGTCTCCGTCGATTACCCTTGATCCAGCGTCTATCCTTCCAAATTATTGTACCTACACGATCCCCGTGACTCACTGGCTCTCGTGCGCAGGACCTTTGCTGACGTCGATCGCCGGAGCACCGTCGTCGCCATCGACCCCTCCGCCGCCGCCTCGGGTCCCCATCGAGCTCCACCATTCCGACCACCCCAGCCCTCGACACGTCGTTGCGCAGAACCCTCGTGAGCTCCTGCACCCTTTCCTGCCCTTGGACCTCGCCGCCGGTGACCGCCGCCGCCGGAACACGGCCGCCCTCCTCTTGCTCTGTTTCGGTTTCCAGTCCAGGGACGTCGGGTTAGAAGGAATAGAAGTCTAGGGGGTTTTGTGCAAAGGAGTAGACTCAGATGAATAGTTCCGAAGGACCCCCTTGTGTAAATAAGGCTGTCAACTTAGAAATGCTATATCTATTCGAAGAAAAATCATAAAAATGTAAACTAAATTTTGTTGGAATCATTAGATAAAGATCTACAACTTTACTTAAAGGGTCAACTTCAGTTTCTGAATGTTTGATGATCTAATTTAATGGTTAAGTTTAGCTACTTGTAGGCTTAGGAAATGCATAGTAATTCATAGAAAAATGAAAAAATGGTAAAACCAGTTGTGTTAATTTTCTTTTAACATGTAGAATTGAAGAAAAATAATTATCCCAATAGTCAAGTACTATTTTCTTAATGTATAAGTTAATTAGAAATAATGTATAGTTCATCTTACATAATTAATTTTCATAGATGCTAATTGTTCAAAAAATCATGAAAATATTTTAGGGTACTGTTCTTTAGTAGTTTAACATGTGATTAAAATTTCCAACCAAGAATTAGGTGTCAAACAAGTTAGGCATAATGTATTTAGTCCATAATATAATAGTAATGTAAGGTTCATGTAAATAATTAATGTAGCCCATGAATAAAGCTTGTTAAATAATTGTTAGGAACCACCCCACCTGTTGCTACATGCCACTAGTTAGGTATTTAGTGTAGCTAACCCTGTTGTTTAACGGGTTTAGATAAAACATATGATACCCGATAAATGACTGCCCAGTACAGGGTAGTTAGGTTGATTGTCGAAATATAATATTCCTTTAATTGGATTGCAACTTTATCGTGAATTGAAATGAAAGTGTATGCATCCATTAAACTTCATCTTGCATGTCATGTAGACTCGACCACTCTCGCTGACGGGGATTATCAGCTGATTCCGGAAGAAGGAGGTTATTCTGAAGACCCCGGGAATCTCGTCGCGGATTTCTTTGAAGCCCCGAACCAAGGTTCGGAAGATATTAATTTGACTAACCCCAGCCCCACTAGCGAAGGCAAGCCCCGGACATAACCCCTACTTTATTACACTGCAACCTATACTATTTATATGGATATCTTTATGCATTAAGTTCTTAGGAATTGTTTGGAAACCTTAGTTGCATTATTCCAGGAACCAATGTATTGTACACTAGAACTTGAGTCCGAATAGCTGCTTTGCTTATAGGACCGGTAGAAGTCGAGTGATTTCCTGTCACTCGCGCGATATATAGGAGTTGTAATGTTTACATTCCTGTTATCACTATAAGGATGACGGACGGGAGTTTTGTGATGTATCATGGTTGAGATGATACCCCGTCTGTGTTGTAGAACTTGATAAGGTCGCAGTGTGTGGTAGCGGTGGTTAAGCGTTTGAAAGTACTAGCCACATGCCGTGAAATATGGTAAGCGGTAAGCCTAGTAACCAATCGGCCCGAGGAGTGGACATACCCCCCACCACATGTATTTGCTTCTTTTGGTTACTTTGTTCGATGTGTAGGAATACGTGTTGCTGGGCAACCAGGAGTACGGGTTTTGTAGTCGCGCTACAGACGTACGTCCTGCACTTTGGAAGTGCGTATGTCCTGCAGTCGCTTGTGGTGGATCTGATCCACGAGTCGGAATGAAAGGAAAACGGTTGCTTCGGAACAACCCTTTGGTGTTCCAAGCGTGTGTGTTAGGTTTACCCTTGCAAGGTTTTGAATCTCGATTCAGGAATCGTCCGCCTCTCACGATGAATGAGACTGCTTACCCCCTTTGCCACATAGAGTAACAAGAGCAACTTTGTGATTATCAAAGATGATGTTTGATTAAAGATTCTACCATGTTTGAATAGTTATAGATGCTTACCTAGAATGGTTAATTCACTAAGAACCTGAAAGCTAAAAGTTGAAAATAAGGACCTACTCTTTGTTGCTTTTCAGCTGAAAACTCTACCTAAAGCTAAAAGCCTTCATGAGTCTAGTTATGGGCTAAGGTATACCCAATTCCGGGTAAGTCTTGCTGAGTATTAGTATACTCAGCCTTGCTTTTGTTGATTTAATCCAGGTAATCTCCCTGATGAGCCAGCTTTCATTACACCATGGCCCTACCCCTTGCCTAATGGTTGGTCGGTGGAGTGGGATCCGTCCCCGGCCAACACCGATTCCGCCGAATGATATCATGCCAAGGGCTAGCATGATATCTGTATTAACGACATGTACAATGTTTACGCTTTTCAAACTCCGCTGCTTTATCTTAAGACTTAAACCTGTTTTGTAATAATCTCCTCTCAGTGGGAGTTAATGACGCTTTGTATATTTTTTGTAATATATTTGCCTGTGGTGTAAAATGTAATGGCATTTATATCTCTGGACTCACCTTCGTGTGAGGTACCTTGTTGGATCCTGCGTTCGGTGGTTTATCGGGACGTTACCCGACAGATCAATAGGATTATACCGTTTGAAGCACGACGTAGCCCTCCAGAGAGGACTCGCGTACTTGAGCCGGTGTAATTCAGGTTGGTTCTGCCACAGCTGGTATCAGAGCTAACAAGTGTACACTGGAGATATGAAATGCCTTAAAAATACTTTCGGTATGAAATTTGACCAACAAAGTATTTTGCAAAAGGTACGTTGGATTCGTTAAGGTTTATGTATAGTACGTAAAGCCCTAGGGTAATGTTATAAGAGAATTAGAGGTGGCTGTAACATATATATAACTCTGACTTCCAGCATTACTTTTCTGTTGAAACTTAAATTTATGCACAACCCAACCTTACTTTCTGTAACGACATCTTCGATCGTGAGGTAAGAAGGTAAAGATCCTCAGCCAACTGAGGGAGCTTGGCCTTCCTGTCGGTGATGCGAACCGAACGCTGTTTCTCAAGCAGTGGCTTACTTGAGATGCTGCCAATGTACCAACTTTGGTTGACTACATTGGGAGTAGATGGTTCGGCGCAGGGTATGGCGATCGCTGTTCATACCCCCGCATTTTGCGGTACCCCCCGTGAATACGTTGTTTCGGGGACGTATGTTAACGTTGTCTGTACGGCGGTAATTGTACAGATGCTGTTTCTATAGTGAGCAGTAATGAATGGGGACGCTTTCACGACATGCTGGCATGAAAGGTTCATTGGATATATATATATATGCATTGTGGTTTTCTGCAGGTACACTAACCACGATTACGAAACTAGGACGGATAGAACTTATCGACTAGTTAATAGAGAGAGACGTATTTATATTGTGCCACCGAGACTAACCACGTAAGACCAAGATTACTTGGCAGTTATTTTTGGTTGTGAGATCGCTTAGTGCGTGCATGCATAATTCCTTAATTCAATGAATGCTTAATTTTGTTTTAAGAAATAAGTAACATGTTGGTATTTCCTAGTTTGGGTAAATAACAATCTTTAGCTCTTAAGTATCCATCTGATTTCCAGCCTTTGCTGTTATCAGAATCAACTTTCTTAATCCATTTACCTTGTGAGCTTTCCGCAGGGTAAATATATCTTACCATTTGCAATGTTGTCGCAGATGGCTGCTCCTTCCAATGCCTTTTGGGATCAGGAGGGGCACTTCCACACCAATGCTTTACATTGGGAAGGGTTTCCCCGTCTCTTATGGGAATCCTTAAGTCTGTTCCACTATACAGAGCCTCCTCAATACGATGGGGTAGAATATTGTGAGGAAGGAGTTCCTCGGTGCAGGGTTAAGATGACAATTCCTCAACACCCTTTCCGCTCCTCAGGGCCTCCCATAGAAGTGGAAGTGGTTGGATATCGTCTGGTTGATACCCTTGAAACCGCTGCCTTGGAAGCTATCAAACTTTTCTGCAATCAGCATCCGACTGAAGTTGCCGCATATCCTATTGGTTTATTTCCTACCATTGACCCTGATAATTCGGAATGGAATTTTCGGATAGAGCATCTTGGTCATATACTAGGAGATCTGGCTGAAGAAACCGTCCGTATCATTACCAGGTTCATGGATGTGCAACATCATTACCAGATTCTACTACGTCATGGTATGAATCAGATAACTGGTGTGGCTCAAAGCCACTATCGGAATGCTGACCGCCAAGTGACCTAAATAGTGGAATTACAAGCTTTGGTGACTCAGAAAGATGAAATCATTGCAGCAAGGGATGAGACAATCCTCCATCGTGAAGATCAGATCAATGAGAGTGATCATATTATCACTCAGCGTGACACTGTTATTGAGTTCCTACAGGCACAAATTCATGATCTGATACTTGCAGCTGATGATGCTCAGGCTCACATTGAGGAAGTGCAGCAGCAACCGATACTTCCCGCTATACCCATAATGCCTGAAGAAGAAGAAGAAGATCCAAAAGAGATTGAGGGTGTTTCAGATATTGACTCTGAGCATGGGGATCCTGTTCTTAGTCCCTATCACTCTCTCTCTGGCAGTCAGTCGTCGATAGGCAATTTCGACGATTTTTAGTTTAGCAGATTGTCAATCATTAGGTGTAACCTAGGGGAGTGTAATAGCTTAAGTAGTAAGAGACTTATCTAGACCTCGTGCCATTTGTTGTAATTTAGATGGCCTACGTAGTGAACTTTCGGATGTGTGATGTGAACAATCATCAGAATAAGTGTTGTAATATAAGTTTCCTATTTTATCATCCTGTTCATTATCCTTATGATTCTGAAATGAGATGATTGAATGGAGTATGTGCATTGTTTATCTAAGTCATATATCTTCTGAAATTGGGAGTAAGGCTATATGGTTAATGATGGACATCTCCTTTGTTTCAGATGGTTGGAGCCACGCGCGGAACCCCGGAAGGTTTTCGGGCAGATCAGGCTAGCGGTTCTCAACAACCGCCACCGCCACCTCCTAACCTTGCCGAAGTTATGGCTCGGCAAACTGAGTTGCTTAACTTGCTGGTTCAAGCGCAGCAAAACCAGCAACGTCAACAGTTCCGAGGAGGTCGGGATGATCACAATCCTCCCGTGGCTAGTTACCAGGATTTCATCAGTACACAGCCTCCTTTCTTCAGTAAAGCTGAAGAACCCTTGGATGCCGATGCTTGGCTCCATATAATTGAATTGAAGTTCGCTCTATTGACAATACCTTGTGCGGATTCCAGCAAAGCTTCCTTTGCCGCCCAGCAACTCCGTGGTGCTGCTCGGATCTGGTGGGACAATTTCTATGCCATGCAACCTGCAGGGCATGTTATCACCTGGGATGAATTTCGGGCAGCCTTTAGAGTGCATTATATTCTGGAGGGATTGCTGGAGCGAAAGTTGAATGAATTCCTGGCTCTTACTCAAGGCACCAGTACAGTCCTACAATACGCACAGAATATCAATCATCTGTGTCAATATGCGGGATATCATGCGGATAACGATGCCAAGAAACAAGATCGTTTCCATCGAGGCCTTAATACCAAGCTCAAGGAACGCCTGAATCTTGTAAAGGCTAATACTTTCAGTGAGCTGGTTAATATGGCTTTAACTCAAGAAGATTGTATCGTGGCACATCATGCTGAGAAAAAGCGGAAGACTCCTACTGGACCCTCGAGTGCTCAACCACCGAGGTATCGGGTTGTTCCCAATACACCGTTTAGAGCACCGCCGCGGAATGCCCCAACAGGCAGATTGGTTTTCAGGCCACCCCAACAGCAGGGAAGGTATAGACCTCCCGTCCCTCCGCAACAATCACAACCATCTGGCCCACGGCCAAATGTTCAACAAGTGCCACAGAGAGGCAGCAATTATCGCTGTTTCAATTGCGGGAGTGCGGATCATTTCATTCGAGATTGTCCGCGGCCCAAGAAACCTAATCCAGGGCAGAGTTCTACTCAGCGCAACCAGAACAAGGGCAAGAAGCCGGTGATGCAAGTCCGGCAAGGACGGATTAACTTCACCACTCTGGCAGAACTTCCGGATGGAGCTCCCGTCATGTCGGGTACATTTTCTGTTCACCACAAACCAGTTGTTACTTTATTTGATTCAGGAGCAACACATAGCTTTATTAGTAACAACTGTGGTACCCGAATTGGACTCGATCTTAGTCCTACCCAGGGGTCATACATGATCTCTACCCCTGGAGGAAAAATCACCTCTAACCAAATGGTTAAAAGTGTGCCAATTCAGTTCAGTAGTATAGAAATCAAAACTGATTTGGTTTTACTAAGTTTGGAGGGTATTGATATTATACTTGGAACAGACTGGATGGCTAAACATCGAGTCCGGTTAGATATTTCTTTCCGAGTTGTTGAAATTGATTCACCATACTATGGGATTACTACTCTTCATCTGCCTCAACCAAAATGTCTACATCCTTGTACTTATGCCATCGCAAATATCCAAGTCAAGGATATTCCTATAGTATGTGAATACTCCGATGTCTTTCCAGACGACTTGCCTGGAATGCCACCAGATAGAGACATCGAGTTCATCATTGAACTTCAACCAGGCATTGCTCCAATTTCAAAGAGGCCATATCGCATGCCTCCAAATGAATTAGCAGAACTGAAAATTCAGCTCCAAGATCTTCTTGATAAGGGATATATACATCCAAGTGCCTCACCTTGGGGTTGTTCTCCTCTCTTTGTCAAGAAGAAAGATGATAGCCTAAGGCTATGTGTCGATTACCGTCCACTCAATGCGGTTACTATCAAAAATAAGTACCCTCTTCCCCGCATTGACATTTTGTTCGATCAGCTAGCCGGAGCTAAGGTCTTTTCTAAGATTGACTTACGCTCTGGTTATCATCAGATCAAGATTAGGCCTAGTGATATTCCAAAAACGGCCTTCTCGACCAGATATGGACTTTATGAATATCTGGTTATGTCATTTGGACTTATCAATGCGCCGGCATACTTTATGTATCTCATGAATTCAGTATTCATGCCGGAACTCGACAAATTCATCGTGGTCTTCATTGATGACATTCTAATATACTCCAAAACTAAAGAAGACCATGCTAATCATTTACGTGTCGTTCTTCAATGACTACGTGATCATCGCCTTTATGCCAAATTCTCGAAATGTGAATTCTGGCTGGATAGTATGAAATTTTTAGGACATACTATATCTAGTCAAGGCATATCGGTTGATCCAACCAAAGTCCAAGAGGTTATGGACTGGAAACCTCCAACTTCAGTCCATCAAATTCGAAGTTTCCTTGGATTGGCGGGATATTATCGCCGATTCATTCCAGACTTCTCCAAAATAGCCAAACCAATGACTGAGCTACTTAAGAAAGAAGTTAAGTTCCGCTGGGATGATAAGTGTGATGAAGCATTTCATACCTTGAGGAAGCTTCTGACGACTGCTCCCGTATTAGCTCAGCCAGATAATACTCAGTCTTTTGATGTCTATTGCGATGCTTCTGGAACTGGCCTTGGTTGTGTTCTTATGCAAAACAATCGGGTTATTGCTTATGCATCCCGAGCACTTCGGACTCATGAGCAAAATTATCCCACACATGATCTTGAATTGGCAGCAGTTATCCACGCCCTCAAGATCTGGAGACATCATCTTATGGGTGCTAAGTGTAACATTTACACTGACCATAAGAGCCTCAAATATATTTTCACTCAAGCTGACCTAAATATGAGGCAAAGGCGTTGGTTGGAATTGATTAAAGACTATGACCTTGAGGTACACTATCATCCGGGCAAAGCTAATGTGGTTGCGGATGCACTTAGCCGCAAGTCACATTGTCACTGCTTATCCGTATCCGCCTTTAGTGACACTCTTTGCCATCAAATGAGAAAACTCAAATCTAGAGATTATTTCTCAAGGTAGTCTGAATCTGCTATCCATTGAGTCTACTCTTCGAGATAGAATCATCATGTCGCAACTACATGATGAGGGTATCAAAATCATCAAATCAAAGCTATCTCCAGGAGAAGCTAAATATAGGTGTTTTCACACTGATCATCAAGGAGTCCTGTGGTTCGATGATCGAATTGTTGTGCCTAAGGATCATCCACTTCGCAAACAAATCCTTGATGAGGCACATTTATCCAAGTTCTCCATTCATCCTGGTAGCACCAAAATGTATCAAGATCTACGGCAACATTTTTGGTGGACCAGAATGAAGAGAGAAATTGCTAAATATGTGTCCGAGTGTGATACCTGCCAAAGAGTCAAAGCCAGCCACTTAAAAGCCTCTGGTACACTTCAGCCATTATCCATTCCGTCATGGAAATGGGAAGACATTAGCATGGATTTTATTGTCGGTCTTCCCAATACATCTCAAAAGCATGACTCCATATGGGTGATCATTGATAGACTCACAAAAACAGCTCATTTTCTTCCTGTGCATACCACTTACTCTGCTAAGAAGTATGCTGAAGTCTATCTGGACCAAATTGTTCGATTACATGGGGTTCCAAAAACCATCATCTCTGATCGAGGGCCCCAATTTATTGCACGGTTTTGGGAGCAATTGCAATCAGCTCTAGGGACCAAATTAATTCGAAGCTCTGCGTATCATCCCCAGACTGATGGGCAGACTGAGCGAGTTAACCAAATCCTTGAAGACATGCTCCGAGCTTGTATTATTCATTATGGTACAAGTTGGGACAAGTGTCTTGCTCTAGCTGAATTTGCTTACAACAACAGTTATCAAGCTAGTCTTCAGATGGCTCCTTTTGAAGCGTTATACGGTCGCAGATGTCACACCCGATTTATAAGAACATAAATCGAGCAATCATATATGCGCCAGGATTAAGTCACGCATATATACAACAGATTATCAAGATATCACAACACATGTCACGAATAAAAGCGTATAAATTATATAATGAATATCTTTATTACAACTGAATCAAGAATCAGTTCAAGGAATGCGGAAACGTAAAATGAATACATGAAGAGCTGGGCGCCATAGGGACGTCGACTGGGAGACAAACGCCTAGAAGTCGTCGAAGCCACTGACGTAGTCCTCCACGTTGCCGGGCACTGAGCAGCAGTCGAAGATACCCGAAGTAGAACAGAAGAGTAGAGAGGCAAGTGTGAGTACAAACTCGTACTCAACAAGTATAACACAAACTATGAGGCTCTAGGCTGGCTGACTCACTGCATTAGCTTTTAGTCTTGGCAAAATTTTATTAAAGCTAATTACTACAAGTGGATGAATTACCATGAACCCAAATTGCATAAGAAATTAATCAGTATTAATTAAGAACTACTGAGAACCGACCAAACCAAAACCACCCGGGGAATCTCCCTAATCAAAGGTTGATAACCCCACTAATCAAAAGGAGGATCTGGGCCGCTCATGACTGTGAGCACAGCTGATATATCAGTTTTACACTCTCAAGAGGTTGCACAACTTTACCCACAAGTCGTGAGCTACGCTAGTTGTTCACCACACTTCCTTAGGTGAGATGACTAGCAAGCACACTATGAGACCGTTACAAAGGATCACATTGGTAAGGTGTAACCGCCAAGGATTCTGGATCGGCGATGATGGGGCCCACCTCCGGGGGTACAAGACACACAGCACAGACCAAGCCGGAGGAGCAGGGACCATTGAAGCTTACCACCCCTCTTGCCCACGCAGGTAAGTTACTCCCGAACCAACACGACCTAATTAGTAAGTCAAGACCGTCCCATTCCAGTCTTGTGGTTGCGCGGTTGTCCCAGGTTGTTGCTCTATGAACCGGTCCTTATGGAGAGTAGTCAACCAAGCACTAAGCACCGTGCTGGCCCCCTAAACCAAGTTTCTAACAAAAACATCTTTTAAGGAGACGTGAGCCGCCCAAGCACACAGCACAGAGGGTCACTCTCAGGATTAAGTTGCATATGTAACACCCTAAGGTAATTTATTGAATTTTAATGAATTTATTTGGGCTCAAATAAAATTTCCAGAGTTTTCCCTAATTTAGCTCGCATTTAAAGTAATTTTATAACGCAAGTAATTAAAATTTATCATAGGATTAAATTGTTTGTGCATTCATGCTGCAGCATGGTTTTATTTGTGTGGGTTTGAAATCAAAATTATTTGAATTCAAATTGAATGGTTTGGATGTTTGAGTATAGAAAAGAAATAGGAAAGAAGCAAGGGAGCAAAGAAACCTAGCCCAGCCCAAGCCTTCTCCTATCCCTCTCTCACTCACGGGCTCTCTCTCCCCTGGCCCATTTTTCCCTCGGGCCCCTCCCTCTCTCCCTTTTCCCCCGCGTGGGCCGCGCCCCAGCCCATCGGCCGGCTCAGCCCATCGGCCGCCCCGCACTTCCCCCCCCCTCTCTCTCTCTGACAGCATGGCCCCGCGCGTCAGCGCTTCCTTCTCCCCCTCCCTTCTTCCTCCCCGGCGCAACGGTCTCCGATCTCGCCGGCGACCCTCTCTCCCCGGGCCCGCGCGCCAGTGTGGCTCTGCCGCCCTACAAAGAGCCGCCCAAATCCCTCCTGAACCCTAACCCTA
This sequence comes from Panicum hallii, assembly GCF_002211085.1. Lineage (NCBI taxonomy): Eukaryota > Viridiplantae > Streptophyta > Magnoliopsida > Poales > Poaceae > Panicum > Panicum hallii. The sequence continues at coordinate 32,049,037 of NC_038044.1, read as the reverse complement.
AACCCGTAACCGCCACCGACGCCCAAGCCCCACGGCCGCCTTGCTCCGCCGCCCGGCGCCCCTGCTCAGCCGCGGATCCACCGCTCCGGTAGCTTCCAGCTCCAGCCAAGAGCTGCGGTAGCTCCATCTCGTCATTAGGAAGCCGTCCAGGGCATCTGTATCAAACCGCGAGCCCCGCTCACGCCGGAATTGGAGTCGAGGCCGACGCCGGTGAGATGCCCCGCAACCGCGATTCTTGGTCGCCGGTGATCCTTGGACTCCTCTAATCCCCCTGTCGCCTTCACAGGACCCCCACACAACGATCCACGGTGACTCGGAGCCCGGAGAGTTCCGGCAACATCCCTCCCCGCGAGCACCCGATCCTCTTCGCCGCAGGACCTCGCCGCCGGCCATTTTCCGCCGCAGTTCCGGCCAATCTCCGCCTCGGTGAGCTTCGCCTTCTCTCCCCAGTTCTTTTGCACCCGATGTTGTAGTCTCTAGATGCCCCGAGTGCTTGGAACACCGCTCGCCGGCGTTACCCGACGCCCCGAGCCGCCCTCGTCGTGGGGATCACCTACCCGAGCCCCAGCTCGCCTTCTGTAGTGCCTAGATGAGTTCCCCATGTCGTGCTCGACCTCTAGGGCTTGACGTCGTCCAGATCCGAGCCCGGAGCACGAAGTTCGGTCATCTCCGGTGAAACGCCGCCGCGGAAGTAGTCGCCGGCGAGCAATCGCCGCCCCGGGCCTCCCCTTGTCTCTCTGAACCGTCCGATGCCGATCCAGTGGCCCAGGTCCATCCCGCGCGCGAGTCAAACGGCAGCGTACCGGTCAGCGTCGGTGTTTTTGCTAAAGAGACCCCGGCCTTCTTGGAAATAAACCCGCAGTCCACCCCGTGAGTCAAAAGTATTTGCAAACAAGTCCTTTTCTTCCCGTTTGACCCCCTGGCTTCTCTGAAAATTGAACCCGTGGTCCACATCTTGGGTTTTTCTCGCGCTAGCCCCTGAGTCTAGGGTTTATTTACGTTTAAGTCCTCGGTTTTTGCGCAGAACCCCTTAGAACCTCCAGTTTTCTTACAAATAAGTCCCTGGATCTTGTTTCGAGCGCAGTTTTCACGTTTTAGCTCCGTTTTAGGTGTTCTTTATATCCACGCGATCGTTGTAGCGCGTAGAATAGTTCTAGGCCAGTTTTATGTGCTGTTCTATTGTATTGGTGTACTGTTTCTTATATTTTGCTATTGTTTGCATGTGTGTGCATGTGTGGCCCATGTATTGCTGTTACGATCGTGAGTAGACGCCGAGCCACCGGAGCAGTACCAGGAGCAGCCATCTTCCGAGCAGTTCGAGCAGCAGCCGGGAGAGTACGAGGAAGGCAAGTATAACATGAACCTCCTATCACTTTTAAATACAATTTCATACTGCATTTAAATACTGTATACGTATAAGGATTTCCTAGCCACTTTATATCCTTTATATATATCCTTTGGGTTGCATTTTGGTTAGTTGTGCTAGGTTGCTGCGCTATAACACACTTGGTCCTTTTTAATTAAATTTGATTAATGGTTATATGCAACTTAACTCTGAGAGTGGCCCTCTGTGCTGTGTGCTTGAGTGGCTCACGTCTCCTTAAAAGATGTTTTGATAGAAACTTGGTTTAGGGGGCCAGCACGGTGCTTAGTGCTTGGTTGGCCACTCTCCATAAGGACCGGTTCATAGAGCGACAACCTGGGACAACCGCGCAACCACAAGACTGGAATGGGACGGTCTTGACTTACTAATTAGGTCATTTTGGTTCGGGAGTAACTTACCTGCGTGGGCAAGAGGGGTGGTAAGCTTCAATGGTCCCTGCTCCTCCGGCTTGGTCTGTGCTGTGTGTCTTGTACCCCCGGAGGTGGGCCCCATCGTTGCTGATCCAGAATCCTTAGCGGTTACACCTTACCAAAACGTGATCCTTTGTAACGGTCTCGTAGTGTGCTTGCTAGCCATCTCACCTAAGGAAGTGTGATGAACAACTAGCATAGCTCACGACTTGTGGGTAAAGTTGCGCAACCTCTCGAGAGTGTAAAACTGATATATCAGCTGTGCTCACAGTCATGAGCGGCCCAGATCCTCCGTCTGATTAGTGGGGTTATCAACCTTTGATTAGGGAGATTCCCTGGGTGGTTTTGGTTTGGATGGTTCTCAGTAGTTCTTAACTAATATTGATTAAATCGTATGCAATTTGGGCTATGGTAATTCATCCACTTGTAGTAATTAGCTTTAATAAAATTTGCCAAGACTAAAAGCTAATGCAGTTGAGTCAGCTAACCTTAGAGCCTCATGCTCGTGTTATACTTGTTGAGTACGAGTTTGTACTCACACTTGCCTCTCTACTCTTCTGTTCTATTTCGTATATCTTCGACTGCTGCTCAATGCCTGGCAACGTGGAGGACTACGTCAGCGGCTTCGACGACTTCTAGGCGTTTGTCTCCCAGTCGACGTCCCTGTGGCGCCCAGCTCTTCATGTATTCATTTTACGCTTCCGCACTCCTTGAACTGATTCTTGATTAAGTATGAATCGATGTGGAATTTTCAAACCTAATTTTGCTTTATAACTTAAATTCTTTTAAGTTAATCAATTCAATTTGTTTATAGAAGAAATAGCTAAGCTATATTTAGTCATGTTTGCTTGTTATTGCAATGTGTTTCTTGTACTGCTTGTTTAAATCTTAATTAGACTTGTTGTACAACTTTAAAGCATAAGAGAGGTCTAGTTCGAACGTGAAATGTTTGATTTATATTTAACCTATTATTTGTGTGACGCTAAACTTAATTAATTATTGGTAGCCAAAGTCCTTGCCATAGATTGACTAAAGATAAATTGTGCACCATGGCTAATGTACTTGCTGCCCCTATGGCAGACTTTTTGTGATGATTGATTAACCCTTATTCATATGGATGCTCATATCTTTGCTTTGGTCTTGATTACAATCTTGTCAGAGCCCCTTCCTATGTAAAGGTCCTAGTGTCTACCTCGTGTATCGACTACTTAGTTGATACGCCTTTGTAACTAGGCTTAGCAATCGACTACTAGTTCAGCCGATTTTTGATAGGCGTAACCCTATCGGCCATAAGCCTTTTGACTTCTTCCCTACCGGCAAAAGCCCCTCGGCCTGATGTTAACCACCCTATCGGCCCGATTCGATGTTAGTACCCTGACCGACCTGGTCCGATCTAGACAACCACGCCGGCTATGCATCAATCGGTTGTTTGCCGATATCATCGAACCACTCCAACACTGATTACTTCGGTTAACACTCCCGTCAATAGTCGGATAGGTACATCCAATAGAGAACGTAATTATCGGCTAAGCACAGCCAGTACAGCATAGGAGATCGGCTACTTGTGCCGACTCACAAATCTAGCACATGCGCACATATTAGCTCGGTCGATGTTCACTCTCAACTAGTTTACCAATGCACAATCAAATAGTTACATACCCTGATCGGCTAGCGTGCCGATGTTCACAAAACGACTAGTTAGCTAAAAACACAAATCGGCTATGCCGATGCACACCGTGATAAATTAGCCATCCGATTTAGATAAAGTATCGGCTGCACATAGTCGATATATCGGTGATGCACACCTGATCTTAGAGTTCTATTATCCACTGATCTAAGTCGATTCCAGTTGTTTCCCATAGCAGTCAAATATGGCCGGTCAATCCTTAGTTTTCCCATCCTTATCCACACACTGTTATCAGCCGATTTATCGGCTGAGAGATCAGCTATATGCTTACCGGTTACATATCCTCAACCACATCCTCCTTAGTCTAACTCCGCACTTATGGTCTCACCAACCTAGTTTAATATTAGTGTTCTGTTACACCAAATTCTTGAAATAGGTCGAACTTAGATAACCCCATCGGCTGTATGACAATTGATTGTTGTACTGGTGTAATCAAACCGATGCAACCACATCTAGTTACCTAAGATAACACTTAAGCACATCGTAGTTAGGCACAGCCAGTGTAGAGTAGGACAATCAGCTACACAGCTGATATGCCCCAGTAGATATAAAAGAACATTAAGGATGAAAACCGGCTACATAGCTGATTCACCAATCAGCTGAATACGCTGAGACACAGACCGTACGGATACATAGTTCGACTAGTCTATCAATACACCATCGGCTAGTTACTCGCATTAGTCAACTAGCTATGCCGATACATCACTCGACTAATTCTACCCGATGTTTAAATCGGCGAATGTGCCGATACACTAAATCGGCTAGAAGGTCAAATTACCGATCGACTAGTTTTGCTAAAGCATGGATCCGCTATGCTGATACACACGCGATTAGTTAAGTACGCCGATGCTCACACAAATTAGTTAGGACACAGCTGCTTTAGGAAACATCCCTCTGCTAAAGTGATCGATGTTTTCATCGATCAATTAGAAAACCAGTGCACCTGTCAACCGGCTACCCAGACCAAAGTACACAACCTTGGATCAGTAAGATCGCACAGTAGACACGCCTCTATTAGGCACGACCAAAGCACATCAGTCAGCTAAACCGGATGCATCCTCATCGGTTAAGACCAAGACCTATACACCAACCAATTAGATAATCAAACATGCTACCTAAAGAAGTTAGTATGGATGTTTAGGGTAACCCCCCCTGTTGCCTAACGAGACTAGTTAGTTTAGTTAATACTCGATAAATGACTGCCCAGTACAGGGTAGTTAGGTTGTTTGTTGAAATGTAATGTTCCTTTATTTGGATTGCAACTTTATCGTGAATTGAAATGAAAGTGTATGCATTCATTAAACTCCATCTTGCATATCATATAGATTCGACCACTCTTGCCGACGGAAATTACCAACTAATCCCGGAATCAGAAGGAAGTTATTCTGAAGACCCCGGGAACTTCGTCGCGGGATTATCTGAAGTCCCGAACCAAAGTTCGGAAGATATTGACTTACTGACTTCAGACCCACCAATAAAGGCAAGCCGCGGACATAACCCCTAATTTATTACACTGCAACCTATATTATTATTTATGTATATCTTTATGCATTAGGTTCTTAGGAGTTGTTTGGAAACCTTAGTTGCATAATTCCAGGAACCTATGTATTGAATATTAGAACTTGAGTCCGAATAGCTGCTCTGCCTATAGGACCGGTAGAAGTCGAGTGATTTCCTGTCACTCGCGCGATATAGGAATTGTGATGTTTACATTCCTGTTATCACTATAAGGATGACGGACGGGAGTTTTGTGAGGTATCATGGTTAAGATGATACCCCGTCTGTGTTGTGGAACTTGATAAGGTCGCAGTGTGTGGTAGCGGTGGTTAAGCGTTTGAAAGTACTAGCCACATGCCGTGAAATATGGTAAGCGGTAAGCCTAGTAACCAATCGGCCCGAGGAGTGGACATACCCCCCACCACATGTATTTGCTTCTTTTGGTTACTTTGTCCGACGTGTAGGCATACGTGTTGCTAGGCAACCAGGAGTACGGGTTTTGTAGTCGCGCTACAGACGTACGTCCTGCACTTTGGATGTGCGTATGACCTGCAGTCGCTTGTGGTGGCACTGATCCACGAGTCGGAATGAAAGGCAAACGGTTGCTTCGGAACGACCCTGTGGTGTTCCAAGCGTGTGAGTTAGGTTTACCTTGCAAGGGTTGAATCTCGATTCAGGAATCATCCGCCTCTCACGATGAATGAGACTGCTTACCCCCTTTATCACATAGAGTAACAAGAGCAACTTTGTGATTATGAAAGATGATGTTTGGTTAAAGATTCTACCATGTTTGAGTAGTTATAGGTGCTTACCTAGAATGGTTAATCCACTAGAACCTGAAAGCTAAAAGTTGAAAGTAAGGATCTACTCTTTGTTGCTTTTCAGCTGAAAACACTACCCAAAGCTAAAAGCCTTCATAAGTCTAGTTACATGGCTAAGTATACCATGAGACGGGTAAGCCTTGCTGAGTATTAGTATACTCAGCCTTGCTAGTTGAATGTTTTTCAGGTGATATCTGTGAAGACCCTACTCTTTCCTTGCCTTGGCCCTGTGCTCTTCCAGATGATTGGTCCGTGGAATGGGATCCGTCCCCGGCCAGCACGGGTGATATCGAGTGATGTCGTGCCCGGGCTTAGCATGACATCCGTCTTGTCAACGTGCTGTAGATCATCGCGTATGTTTTTTTCCGCTGCTAAAAATCATAGCTTAAAGAGTTGTATTGTTTTCTCAAAGTTTGAAACTTTGTACTACTTTTATAAACTCTTGTAATGTAATTCCCTGTTATGTAAAATGTGATGGTGATTGTATCTCTGGACTCACCTTCGTGTGAGGTAACCTTATTTGATCCTGTGTATCGGTGGTTTATCGGGACGTTACCCGACAGGCCAAGGGATTATACCGTTTGAAGCACGTTGGAGCCCTCGGAAGTGGACTCGCGTACTTGAGCTGGTATAATTCAGATTGGTTCTGCCACAGCTGGTATCAGAGCTATAAGGTTACTCTGGAAATACATTTTACCTTAAAAATGCTTTCAGTATAAAAGATTGACCAACAAAGTATTTGACAAAACTACGTTGAATCCGTTAAGGATTATGCTTAATACGTAAAGCCCATGGGTAATGCTTATAAGGGAAATAGAGGTGGCTATAATATATGTATATATAACTCTAACTACCAGCATTACGTTTCTGTCAAAACTTAAATTTATGCACAACCCAACTTTACTTTTTGTAACGACATCTTCGATGGTGAGGTAAGGAGGTAAGGATCCTCAGCCAACTGAGGGAGCTTGGCTTTCCCGTCGGTGATGCGAACCGAACGCTATTTCTCAAGCAGTGGCCTACTTGAGATGCTACCAATATACCAACTTCAGTTTACTATATTGGGAGTATATAGTTAGGTAAGGGGGTATGGACAGCAACATCCTCGCATTTTGCGGTACCCCCGTGAATACGTTATTCAATAACGTATGTTAACGTTGTCTGTACGGCGGTAATTGTACAGATGCTGTTTCTATAGTGAACAGTAATGTTTGGGGACGCTTTCATGACATGCTGGCATGAAAGGTTCAGTATATACATATTGTGTTTTCTGCAGGTACACTAACCATGATTCCGAAACTAGGACGGATAGGACTTATCGACTAGTTAATAGTGAGAGACGTATTTATATTATACCACCGAAAGTGACCACGTAAGTCCGAAGATATTCGGCAGTTGTTTTTGGTTTGTGAGGACGTGTAGAACGTGCATGCATCCGGACATCTTGGATTGACTTGATTGTCTTGTTTGTTACGTTGTTGTACTGAAATATGTGCTTGTATCTGAATGCCTGTTTGACTTTGTGTGGTAGGAGCCAACGTAATCTGCTAGGCTAATTTGGATTGAGAAGGTCTTTTGTGAATCAAGTGAATTGGGTTATATTTGAATCCTATCACTGATCCTAGCTTGACCGCTAAATCCAACCTTTGATCTTGCTTTGAATCTATTTTAGCAGAAGCATTGAACTTCTTCTTTGATGGTTAAACCTTGATAACTATCATCAAATCCTTCAATCCATCATCTAGTGATCTATCTATCCTCTCCTGATGTTGTACCATATCTTGTTGGCTATTCCAGTTGCAACATCTGAAGGTTGCACCTCCAAATTTTTGCTCAGATGATTTTGGATAAATTAAAAAGATATATGACCATAATTACTTTTTGAATACAATCCTCCCGGTAGAAGTTATGCATCATAACACATACCATCTTGATTAGTGCATGGTGTTGCATCGTTATCGGAAATCCATAGACTGACTAACGGGTGTGCTTTTAGTACAACTTTAGGTTGTCTTCGGTTTCCTAAGTCTATCTTGTTGTTGTTGGCACTACAAGGTTGCTATTCCTCTTTTGTGGTGGTGTTTAATCACATGACCATGTTGCCGTGTCGGAACCTAAGGCCTCATGTGTGCTGCAGCCATATGATTAAGCCATTAGGAGCGCACTGGTGACTAGGTCTATGTGACGTAACCCCACTGCAATCTCCTTTTATGCAACCTTACTAGTGTCCTAACTTTTGATCCTCGCTTAAGGATATAGACCTACCCAAGTGTTAGTTACGAGAGAACGGTTGTAAGACGCGAGTCATATGCATCATCAACTCATGGGGGTATGCATCATACTTTATGCATTTCATATGTGCATACATTGCAAGTATCATCATCCTTGCATCATAAGGTATGCATCATTTGGTCAGCATCATGATAATTGCATTGTGTCTTATACATTATCTTGATCGTGCATTGAATCCTCCATCCTTGTATTGCATCATTATTGCAATCATGCATCTCAACAGTATGTCATGTTCATGGTTATATACCAAGCATTGCACTCTAAGCTAAAGCATTTTATCATTATTCCTTGATTGCATTGGTATAAATAGGCATATTTTACAATCAATATCATCTAAATCATTCAGATAATAAACTCTGAGCAGAAATATTTCAACCATCATTTATCCATCTCTTGTACTATCTTCAATTGCTATCCATTAGTTTTGTAAAGAATGTCACCGACATTTATCATCCTCATGAATGCGATCTCAATTCTATGAGAACTTGATCACCTTTCTCTCTCTTCTCTTGTCAAACTCATCCGTATACGATCTATCCATGCTCTCGTTACACTTATCTCATCATACTCCAACGACTTTTACTTCTCTGGTGTGTTTGTTTCCTGCCGCATTTAATGGGTGATTTGCTTCTCTTCCCTTAAGAGTCTTTCGTCCGAATCTCGGGACGAGATTCTTTTTAGGAGGGAAGGTTGTGACAGTTCATGTGTCTGTAAGCTAGGCTTATAATTTGATAGTGTGAAGTGTATGCTTGTTAGTGTAAAACTTTTGTGTGTTTGTGTGAAACCTTTGAAAATTTAAAGTGCAAGTAAAATGGGTATTTTTGTAATTACAGAAAAAACCTAGGGTTGTTTCTGTAAAATGTATTTGAATGGAAGGTAATTTCAAAATAAAGGAAATATATTTTTCTTACTTTATGTCTTGTACAAAAAAAAAATAAATAAAATATATATATATTTATCCAAAAATTTCATTAGAAATGCGTGTGTTGAAGTATGTAAAAAAATTTTGGGTAAAATGGTGATAATAAGGGTATTTATGAACAAGTCCTTTTATGCAAAATAGGTGATTTACAAGAGTAACTTTCCAAAATTACTAGAAGTAAAAAGGTAATAATGTAAGCAATCATGACTTACATAGAAATTTGCAAATAGGCCCAAGGTTATATGTAATTTACACTAATAATGACAAAGATTTTATAAAATTCAAGTTTAGTCCAAGTCTTAAAATAAAACTTCATATTTTAAGTTTTGGAGATCAAACCCTAAAACAAAGTTGTAGAGCTTAAAAAGTTGTACAACTTTCATTTTGGTCACATTTATGTTTGAGCCCTAGAACAGTAGTTAAATTTGTTTTTACCAAGAGGTCCCTGTAATTTTCTAAAATTACAAACAAGTCCTTAGGAAATCCCCTTTGTCTTCCTCCTCTAGCGCTCCTCTGTTTTTATGTTCTGCAGCTCGCCGCTCTACCGCCGTTCTTGCCACCTCCTGCTGCAAGTTTTCCACGCGTCACTGCCCCTCAGCTCCTCCTCTGGCGCCCTTATCTCTTCTCCCACAGGCAGCACAGTCCCGTCCCTATCCTCTCCCTCTCTTTTTCCTCAGCACAAACAGGCAGCAGCTGGCGGCAGTAGGCGCCAGAGCTGGCGGTGGGCAGCCCAGGCGCGCGGCTGGCGGCGGGAACCCGAGCAGCAGGCGGCAGCAGCTGCAGTGGCTCGCGGCGCCAGGCGGGGCGGCTCGGCTCGGGCTCTGGACGAGCGACGCCCGAGCGGCGCGCGGGCAGGTGGTCCCACGCGAGCGCGCGCAGGCGTGCGGCTGGCCGGCTCAGGCGTGCAGGCGGCGCGACCCAGTGCGCGTGCAGAAGCCGGGCGGGCGCAGGAGCAACCCGCACTCTGAGCTCTGCCTCCCCACCGTGGAGGACCTTCTTTTGGCCCTCCTGCTCACCTTCTGATCCCCAAAACGGACTCCTGGAGTGCTGCTCGACCCCCCCCCCCGGCGACCATCTAGTGAGGCGCCTCCCTGAGCTCTTTCCCCTGTACGGGATTTCCTTCTTTCCCCATGGAATCGATCCCCAAGAGCTCCTCTGTTCTGTTTGCAGGTGATGGACTTCGTGTGACAATTAGAGCAAGCTCAGGGTGTTTTCTGCAAAGTCTAGACCCATATAAACATTAAAGTTTGAGGACCTCTGTGTAAGGGTACTTATTATTTCATGTGAAGTGATGCTGCTGATTTGTAAAATCAATAGAAAATAGTAGGAAATGCTAAAAATTGCAAAACCAGTTTTGTTAGAAACTAGATTTTGAGCTCTACAACTTCTATTAAATGAGTTTGATATGAAACTAAATAGTTTAGAATCTATGTTAAATCTAAGATAAGAGAGTGTAATATTCATAGCTTCTACATGTTAACTTTATAGATCATGATTTTTGGCATACCATTTTTATAGATTAAGTATGAATCGATGTGGAATTTTCAAACCTAATTTTGCTTTATAACTTAAATTCTTTTAAGTTAATCAATTCAATTTGTTTATAGAAGAAATAGCTAAGCTATATTTAGTCATGTTTGCTTGTTATTGCAATGTGTTTCTTGTACCGCTTGTTTAAATCTTAATTAGACTTGTTGTACAACTTTAAAGCATAAGAGAGGTCTAGTTCGAATGTGAAATGTTTGATTTATATTTAACCTATTATTTGTGTGATGCTAAACTTAATTAATTATTGGTAGCCAAAGTCCTTGCCATAGATTGACTAAAGATAAATTGTGCACCATGGCTAATGTACTTGCTGCCCCTATGGCAGACTTTTTGTGATGATTGATTAACCCTTATTCATATAGATGCTCATATCTTTGCTTTGGTCTTGATTACAATCTTGTCAGAGCCCCTTCCTATGTAAAGGTCCTAGTGTCTACCTCGTGTATCGACTACTTAGTTGATACGCCTTTGTAACTAGGCTTAGCAATCGACTACTAGTTCAGCCGATTTTTGATAGGCGTAACCCTATCGGCCATAAGCATTTTGACTTCTTCCCTACCGGCAAAAGCCCCTCGGCCTGATGTTAACCACCCTATCGGCCCGATTCGATGTTAGTACCCTGACCGACCTGGTCCGATCTAGACAACCACGCCGGCTATGCATCAATCGGTTGTTTGCCGATATCATCGAACCACTCCAACACTGATTACTTCGGTTAACACTCCCGTCAATAGTCGGATAGGTACATCCAAAAGAGAACGTAATTATCGGCTAAGCACAGCCAGTACAGCATAGGAGATCGGCTACTTGTGCCGACTCACAAATCTAGCACATGCGCACATATTAGCTCGGTCGATGTTCACTCTCAACTAGTTTACCAATGCACAATCAAATAGTTACATACCCTGATCGGCTAGCGTGCCGATGTTCACAAAACGACTAGTTAGCTAAAAACACAAATCGGCTATGCCGATGCACACCGTGATAAATTAGCCATCCGATTTAGATAAAGTATCGGCTGCACATAGTCGATATATCGGTGATGCACACCTGATCTTAGAGTTCTATTATCCACTGATCTAAGTCGATTCCAGTTGTTTCCCATAGCAGTCAAATATGGCCGGTCAATCCTTAGTTTTCCCATCCTTATCCACACACTGTTATCAGCCGATTTATCGGCTGGGAGATCAGCTATATGCTTACCGGTTACATATCCTCAACCACATCCTCCTTAGTCTAACTCCGCACTTATGGTCTCACCAACCTAGTTTAATATTAGTGTTCTGTTACACCAAATTCTTGAAATAGGTCGAACTTAGATAACCCCATCGGCTGTATGACAATTGATTGTTGTACTGGTGTAATCAAACCGATGCAACCACATCTAGTTACCTAAGATAACACTTAAGCACATCGTAGTTAGGCACAGCCAGTGTAGAGTAGGACAATCAGCTACACAGCTGATATGCCCCAGTAGATATAAAAGAACATTAAGGATGAAAACCGGCTACACAGCTGATTCACCAATCAGCTGAATACGCTGAGACACAGACCGTACGGATACATAGTTCGACTAGTCTATCAATACACCATCGGCTAGTTACTCGCATTAGTCAACTAGCTATGCCGATACATCACTCGACTAATTCTACCCGATGTTTAAATCGGCGAATGTGCCGATACACTAAATCGGCTAGAAGGTCAAATTACCGATCGACTAGTTTTGCTAAAGCATGGATCCGCTATGCTGATACACACACAATTAGTTAAGTACGCCGATGCTCACACAAATTAGTTAGGACACAGCTGCTTTAGGAAACATCCCTCTGCTAAAGTATTCGATGTTTTCATCGATCAATTAGAAAACCAGTGCACCTGTCAACCGGCTACCCAGACCAAAGTACACAACCTTGGATCAGTAAGATCGCACAGTAGACACGCCTCTATTAGGCATGACCAAAGCACATCAGTCAGCTAAACCGGATGCATCCTCATCGGTTAAGACCAAGACCTATACACCAACCAATTAGATAATCAAACATGCTACCTAAAGAAGTTAGTATGGATGTTTAGGGTAACCCCCCCTGTTGCCTAACGAGACTAGTTAGTTTAGTTAATACTCGATAAATGACTGCCCAGTACAGGGTAGTTAGGTTGTTTGTTGAAATGTAATGTTCCTTTATTTGGATTGCAACTTTATCGTGAATTGAAATGAAAGTGTATGCATTCATTAAACTCCATCTTGCATATCATATAGATTCGACCACTCTCGCCGACGGAAATTACCAACTAATCCCGGAACCAGAAGGAAGTTATTCTGAAGACCCCGGGAACTTCGTCGCAGGATTATCTGAAGTCCCGAACCAAAGTTCGGAAGATATTGACTTACTGACTTCAGACCCACCAATAAAGGCAAGCCCCGGACATAACCCCTACTTTATTACACTGCAACCTATATTATTATTTATGTATATCTTTATGCATTAGGTTCTTAGGAGTTGTTTGGAAACCTTAGTTACATAATTCCAGGAACCTATGTATTGAATATTAGAACTTGAGTCCGAATAGCTGCTCTGCCTATAGGACCGGTAGAAGTCGAGTGATTTCCTGTCACTCGCGCGATATAGGAATTGTGATGTTTACATTCCTGTTATCACTATAAGGATGATGGACGGGAGTTTTGTGAGGTATCATGGTTGAGATGATACCCCGTCTGTGTTGTGGAACTTGATAAGGTCGCAGTGTGTGGTAGCGGTGGTTAAGCGTTTGAAAGTACTAGCCACATGCCGTGAAATATGGTAAGCGGTAAGCCTAGTAACCAATCGGCCCGAGGAGTGGACATACCCCTCACCACATGTATTTGCTTCTTTTGGTTACTTTGTCCGACGTGTAGGCATACGTGTTGCTGGGCAACCAGGAGTACGGGTTTTGTAGTCGCGCTACAGACGTACGTCCTGCACTTTGGATGTGCGTATGACCTGCAGTCGCTTGTGGTGGCACTGATCCACGAGTCGGAATGAAAGGCAAACGGTTGCTTCGGAACGACCCTGTGGTGTTCCAAGCGTGTGAGTTAGGTTTACCTTGCAAGGGTTGAATCTCGATTCAGGAATCGTCCGCCTCTCACGATGAATGAGACTGCTTACCCCCTTTATCACATAGAGTAACAAGAGCAACTTTGTGATTATGAAAGATGATGTTTGGTTAAAGATTCTACCATGTTTGAGTAGTTATAGGTGCTTACCTAGAATGGTTAATCCACTAGAACTTGAAAGCTAAAAGTGGAAAGTAAGGATCTACTCTTTGTTGCTTTTCAGCTGAAAACACTACCCAAAGCTAAAAGCCTTCATAAGTCTAGTTACATGGCTAAGTATACCATGAGACGGGTAAGCCTTGCTGAGTATTAGTATACTCAGCCTTGCTAGTTGAATGTTTTTCAGGTGATATCTGTGAAGACCCTACTCTTTCCTTGCCTTGGCCCTGTGCTCTTCCAGATGATTGGTCCGTGGAATGGGATCCGTCCCCGGCCAGCACGGGTGATATCGAGTGATGTCGTGCCCGGGCTTAGCATGACATCCGTCTTGTCAACGTGCTGTAGATCATCGCGTATGTTTTTTTCCGCTGCTAAAAATCATAGCTTAAAGAGTTGTATTGTTTTCTCAAAGTTTGAAACTTTGTACTACTTTTATAAACTCTTGTAATGTAATTCCCTGTTATGTAAAATGTGATGGTGATTGTATCTCTGGACTCACCTTCGTGTGAGGTAACCTTATTTGATCCTGTGTATCGGTGGTTTATCGGGACGTTACCCGACAGGCCAAGGGATTATACCGTTTGAAGCACGTTGGAGCCCTCGGAAGTGGACTCACGTACTTGAGCCGGTATAATTCAGATTGGTTCTGCCACAATGAGGGGAATCCGCAGGTTTAATGTACGAGGGAAGCTAGCTCCTCGATACATTGGTCCGTTCAAGGTGTTGGAACGGAAAGGTGAGGTGGCATATCGGTTGGAGTTGCCTCTCAATCTCTCGGGAGTGCACGATGTGTTCCACGTGTCTCAGCTGAAGAAGTGCTTGAGAGTGCCAGAAGAGCAAGCACCGATAGAAGGGTTGGATGTGCAGGAGGATCTGACCTATATCGAGCATCCGGTGAAGATTCTGGAGACGTCTGAGAGAGTTACCAGAAACAAGAAGATCAAGATGTGCCGTGTTCAGTGGAGTCATCACACGGAGGATGAGGCTACTTGGGAGCAAGAAGACGAGCTGAGGAAGACATATCCCGATCTCTTTGTTAGCTAGCCTATCCGAATCTCGGGACGAGATTCCTGTAAGGAGGGTAGGTTTGTAACACCCTAAGGTAATTTATTGAATTTTAATGAATTTATTTGGGCTCAAATAAAATTTCCAGAGTTTTCCCTAATTTAGCTCGCATTTAAAGTAATTTTATAACGCAAGTAATTAAAATTTATCATAGGATTAAATTGTTTGTGCATTCATGCTGCAGCATGGTTTTATTTGTGTGGGTTTGAATTCAAAATTATTTGAATTCAAATTGAATGGTTTGGATGTTTGAGTATAGAAAAGAAATAGGAAAGAAGCAAGGGAGCAAAGAAACCTAGCCCAGCCCAAGCCTTCTCCTATCCCTCTCTCACTCACGGGCTCTCTCTCCCCTGGCCCATTTTTCCCTCGGGCCCCTCCCTCTCTCCCTTTTCCCCCGCGTGGGCTGCGCCCCAGCCCATCGGCCGGCTCAGCCCATCGGCCGCCCCGCACTTCCCCCCCCTCTCTCTCTCTGACAGCACGGCCCCGTGCGTTAGCGCTTCCTTCTCCCCCTCCCTTCTTCCTCCCCGGCGCAACGGTCTCCGATCTCGCCGGCGACCCTCACTCCCCGGGCCCGCGCGCCAGTGTGGCTCTGCCGCCCTACAAAGAGCCGCCCAAATCCCTCCTGAACCCTAACCCTAAACCCGTAACCGCCACCGACGCCCAAGCCCCACGGCCGCCTTGCTCCGCTGCCCGGCACCCCTGCTCGGCCGCGGATCCACCGCTCCGGTAGCTTCCAGCTCCAGCCAAGAGCTGCGGTAGCTCCATCTCGTCATTAGGAAGCCGTCCAGGGCATCTGTATCAAACCGCGAGCCCCGCTCACGCCGAAATTGGAGTCGAGGCCGACGCCGGTGAGATGCCCCGCAACCGCGATTCTTGGTCGCCGGTGATCCTTGGACTCCTCTAATCCCCCTGTCACCTTCACAGGACCCCCACACAACGATCCACGGTGACTCGGAGCCCGGAGAGTTCCTGCAACATCCCTCCCCGCGAGCACCCGATCCTCTCCGCCGCAGGACCTCGCCGCCGGCCATTTTCCACCGCAGTTCCGGCCAATCTCCGCCTCGGTGAGCTTCGCCTTCTCTCCCCGGTTCTTTTGCACCCGATGTTGTAGTCTCTAGATGCCCCGAGTGCTTGGAACACCGCTCGCCGGCGTTACCCGCCGCCCCGAGCCGCCCTCGTCGTGGGGATCACCTACCCGAGCCCCAGCTCGCCTTCTGTAGTGCCTAGATGAGTTCCCCATGTCGTGCTCGACCTCTAGGGCTTGACGTTGTCCAGATCCGAGCCCGGAGCACGAAGTTCGGTCATCTCCGGTGAAACGCCGCCGCGGAAGTAGTCGCCGGCGAGCAATCGCCGCCCCGGGCCTCCCCTCGTCTCTCTGAACCGTCCGATGCCGATCCAGTGGCCCAGGTCCATCCCGCGCGCGAGTCAAACGGCAGCGTACCGGTCAGCGTCGGTGTTTTTGCTAAAGAGACCCCGGCCTTCTTGGAAATAAACCCGCAGTCCACCCCGTGAGTCAAAAGTATTTGCAAACAAGTCCTTTTCTTCCCGTTTGACCCCCTGGCTTCTCTGGAAATTGAACTCGTGGTCCACATCTTGGGTTTTTCTCGCGCTAGCCCCTGAGTCTAGGGTTTATTTACGTTTAAGTCCTCGGTTTTTGCGCAGAACCCCTTAGAACCTCCAGTTTTCTTACAAATAAGTCCCTGGATCTTGTTTCGAGCGCAGTTTTCGCGTTTTAGCTCCGTTTTAGGTGTTCTTTATATCCACGCGATCGTTGTAGTGCGTAGAATAAATCTAGGCCAGTTTTATGTGCTGTTCTATTGTATTAGTGTACTGTTTCTTATATTTTGCTATTGTTTGCATGTGTGTGCATGTGTGGCCCATGTATTGCTGTTACGATCGTGAGTAGACGCCGAGCCACCGGAGCAGTACCAGGAGCAGCCATCTTCCGAGCAGTTCGAGCAGCAGCCGGGAGAGTACGAGGAAGGCAAGTATAACATGAACCTCCTATCACTTTTAAATACAATTTCATACTGCATTTAAATACTGTATACCTATAAGGATTTCCTAGCCACTTTATATCCTTTATATATATCCTTTGGGTTGCATTTTGGTTAGTTGTGCTAGGTTGCTGCGCTATAACACACTTGGTCCTTTTTAATTAAATTTGATTAATGGTTATATGCAACTTAACTCTGAGAGTGGCCCTCTGTGCTGTGTGCTTGAGTGGCTCACGTCTCCTTAAAAGATGTTTTGATAGAAACTTGGTTTAGGGGGCCAGCACGGTGCTTAGTGCTTGGTTGGCCACTCTCCATAAGGACCGGTTCATAGAGCGACAACCTGGGACAACCGCGCAACCACAAGACTGGAATGGGACGGTCTTGACTTACTAATTAGGTCATTTTGGTTCGGGAGTAACTTACCTGCGTGGGCAAGAGGGGTGGTAAGCTTCAATGGTCCCTGCTCCTCCGGCTTGGTCTGTGCTGTGTGTCTTGTACCCCCGGAGGTGGGCCCCATCGTTGCTGATCCAGAATCCTTAGCGGTTACACCTTACCAAAACGTGATCCTTTGTAACGGTCTCGTAGTGTGCTTGCTAGCCATCTCACCTAAGGAAGTGTGATGAACAACTAGCATAGTTCACGACTTGTGGGTAAAGTTGCGCAACCTCTCGAGAGTGTAAAACTGATATATCAGCTGTGCTCACAGTCATGAGCGGCCCAGATCCTCCGTCTGATTAGTGGGGTTATCAACCTTTGATTAGGGAGATTCCCCGGGTGGTTTTGGTTTGGATGGTTCTCAGTAGTTCTTAACTAATATTGATTAAATCATATGCAATTTGGGCTATGGTAATTCATCCGCTTGTAGTAATTAGCTTTAATAAAATTTGCCAAGACTAAAAGCTAATGCAGTTGAGTCAGCTAACCTTAGAGCCTCATGCTCGTGTTATACTTGTTGAGTACGAGTTTGTACTCACACTTGCCTCTCTACTCTTCTGTTCTATTTCGGATATCTTCGACTGCTGCTCAGTGCCTGGCAACATGGAGGACTACGTCAGCGGCTTCGACGGCTTCTAGGCGTTTGTCTCCCAGTCGACGTCCCTGTGGCGCCCAGCTCTTCATGTATTCATTTTACGCTTCCGCACTCCTTGAACTGATTCTAGATTCAGATGTAATAAGGATATTCATTTTATAATTTATACGCTTTTATTCGTGACATGTGTTGTGATATCTTGATAATCTGTTCTATATATGCGTGACTTGATCCTGGCGCATATATGATTGCTCGATTTATGTTATTATAAATCGGGTGTGACAGCATAAGACCATTAAGCAAATTAATTAACAAGGACCAGGTGTGTTATAGCGCAGCAACCTAGCACAACTATCCAAAATGCAACCCAAAGGATATATATATAGGATATAAAGTGGCTAGGAAAGTCCTTATAGGCATACAGTATTAAAATGCAGTATGAAATTGTATTTAAAAGTGGTAGGATGTTCATGTTATACTTGCCTTCCTCGTACTCTCCCGGCTGCTGCTCGAACTGCTCGGGAGATGGCTGCTCCTGGTACGGCTCCGGTGGCTCGACGTCTATTCACGATCGTAACAGCAATACATGGGCCACACATGCACACACATGCAAACAATAGCAAAATATAAGAAACAGTACACCAATACAATAGAACAACACATAAAACTGGCCTAGAACTATTCTACGCATTACAACGATCGCGTGGATATAAAGAACACCTAAAACGGAGCTAAAACGCGAAAACTACGCTTAAAACAAGATCCAGGGACCTATTTGCGAGAAAAACAGAACTTCCACGGGGTTCTGTGCGCAAACTGAGGACCTAAACGTAAATAAACCCTAGACACAGGGTCTAGCTGGCTAAAAACCCTAGGCTGGACGGCGGGCACTAAATCCCGGAAGCTCAGGGGTCTAGAAGCATAAAACAGGACTTAACCGTAATTACTTTTGAACTAAAGAGTACTGCGGGTTGATTTCCCTAAAGGACAGGGGCTCTTTAGCAAAAACGACGGGCTGAACCGTTAACTTCTGTTCTGGGCCCTTGGATCACCATCTAACGGCTCGGATTAGATCTATTACGTGAAGGGGTACGCGCAAATCTCAGCCCTTGGATCGGGATCGGACGGTTGGGGAAGGATCTACGGTTGAAGCTCACGCGGTCCACCGGATTTAAATCGGGTGGTTGGGATCTAATGCCGATCTGGATCTAATCCAGATCATCGCTTTGAGATCTAACGGCTCAGATCTAATCCCTAACGCGAAGCGGTATGTAATATCCAGGTAGTTAGACAACTAGATACTAAGTTTGGGTGTATTACATGTAAGCATGTTATAGTGCATATAAGTTGTACAAAGCATAAGGGTGAAATTGTAAATTATGAATTTCATAAGTTTTTATGTGCAATTATGTGAAAATACTCTTAAATGTCAAATTTATTTGATTAGAGCAAAGTAAAGTACAAATGTTAAGTTAAAATCTAAAAGAAATAAACTTTGTATGAAAGTAAGGGCTTAAGTGTAATTAAAACAAATATAAGGGTTACATATGAAATGGTTGGAATATAAAAGTCAAATTTAAATTTACTTAAGGGTTGGTGTGTAAAAGTACAAGTAATCATGACAGGTCAGAAAATTTGTGAAAATGCCCAAAGTTTGATCAAATTTAGGTGGGCAAAGTCAAATTTAATTTAAATTCAATCTTGTTTCAAAATGTAATCCAAATAGCTGTAAACTTTGAATTTCTGAACCCAAGCCCTAAAGCAATGTTGTAGAGTTTGAAAAACTCTACAACTCTCATGTTGAGAACTTTTTCATTTGACCTTTGTAGCAGTAGGAAAATTTTAGTTTACAGTGGGGTCCCTGAACTTTTTGAGAATTGCAAATAGATCCCCTGACACCTCTCTGCTTCGTCTACCTCTGACCGCGCCGCTTCCCCCTCTGCTCTGCTTCTGTCGCCGCCGCCCACCGCCGGCACGGCTTCCCGAGCACCACCTCCAACTCCTGCGCGTGCCCACGCGTCGCCTGAGGGCCTTTCCACCGCACTAGCCCTTCCTCGGTGTCGCCCCGTGCACACGCCACGGTAACCCGATCGCCCATCGGCCGCCACCACATCGCCGCCGTGGAGGACGCCTAACCAGGCCTTGAAGCCCTTACCTTTCACGCGCACAAGCACTCCGAGAACCTCTACATTCCATTTCCCCATTTTGCCGCGGCATTTCCTGAACCCTACACCCACATTCCGCGCTACTCCTCTCTCCCAGCTCCGGCCGCGCTCGGCACCGCCGTGGGCAGCCCATCCCAAGCCACTTCACGACACCACCATGCTCTAGCCTGCACCACGCCACCCCTACGACGCTCCCTGACCTGCCAATTGGGTTCTTGAGGCCTTACATTGGCTCCCCGACGAGCTCCCCGAGCTTCCTTGTCGCCGCCGTGACCGGTCCACTGTGGGACTCCACCTTCCGGCCTTCCCTAGCCCCAGCTGACCCCGGCCTGAGCTCCAGCACACCCCCAGGCAGCTCTCCGACCTCTCCACCGTCGTCCAAAGGCACCGGAACACTGCCCCACCGAACCACCTCACCGCCGGCCGCAGGCTTTCGTCGCGCCGCCGCTCCGAGCCGTCTCCCTCCAATTCCCGGCTCGTGCAGGTGCGCATAAGGCCCTAGATGCTTCCCCGCCCCTCTGTTCTCACCCCTAGAGCTCGCCGTCGCCGGAATAGGCCGGTCAACGTCGGGCTTTTACCTTGACCGAGGGGGAAATGGGGGGAGGGACTGCGGGTTAAAAGAAACGAAAATCCAGGGGGTTTTGTGCTAGTTCTAGGGACTGATGTGTAAACCTTATTTGAGTTTCTTGCTGTGAACTTTGAAAATGCATAGAAAACAGTAGAAAAATCAGAAAAATACGAAATTAGTTGGGTTAGAAACCTTATGATGAGCTCTGCAACTTTTATTTTATAACCATGCCATGAAAGTGCAAAGTTTGTTCTGTATTTTAAATGCTAGTAAAAGGATGCATTAATTAAATCTTGTGATCCATAGCCTTGTTGCTGTTAGTTTTTGGAGCATGTGTTGTAGGTAATGTAAATAGCTCTGTGTAAATTTTTGAGGCCTAGATCAGCTCTCTAGTTAGAGTATTTGATTACTTTTGTTATAAGTTAAAGAAAGCTTGGTAAATTAATTTCAGAAGTATCTATGCATATTTAGGGATGAAATTTTTACTATAGTTTAGTCTTTATGAGTGTGATATAAGATAAAAATTTGAGAAAACAGAAACCTAACATAACTTGAGTTATAAATTTCAAACTTAGATTTCAACATAAATCATAATCAATAATTAGAATGCATGAAAATTTATAAAACCTTTTTGGTATGCTAAACTTAAGTAGTTTATGATGTCTTTAAGTTTAAACCCTAATTTTAATATAAAACTCTAGTTATAATTATACTTGAAATTTCACATTTTGATTTTGTTTAATTAAGTAAGTTGTTAATTATTATATAAAAATATCTTGAGTAATGCTATCTTAATTAAATCCATTTAGGGTAATTTTCATAAGTATTCATTTAATTTTACTAAATTACAATTTGCCTAAAAAATTAATTCAAGATTAATCATAATTAAATAATAACCTAAAGTTAATTACAAAGTTTAACTAATAAAATAAATAGGAATTGCTGAGTAGTGTTACTTAGGATAATTAGATACACTACCTAATAAAATTAAATTGGATGTTTAGGGTAACCCCCCCGGTTGCCTAACGAGACTAGTTAGTTTAATTAGTACTCGATAAATGACTGCCCAGTACAGGGTAGTTAAGTTGATTGTCAAAATGTAATGTCCTTTATTTAGATTGCAACTTTATCGTGAACTGAACTACAAATGTATGCATCCATTAAACTTCATTTTGCATTCCATATAGATTCGACCACTCTCGCCGACGGAGATTATCAGCTGATCCCGGAACAAGAAGAAGGTTATTCTGAAGACCCCGGGACTCTTGTTGCGGATTTCTCTGAAGCCCCGAACCAAGGTTCGGAAGAAAATATTTTGACTAACCCCAACCCTACCAGCGAAGGCAAGCCCCGGACATAACCCCTACTTTATTACACTGCAACCTATATTATTTATATATCTTTATGCATTAGGTTCTTAGGAGTTGCTTGGAAACTTTAGTTGCATTGTTCCAGGAACCAATGTATTGAACACTAGAATTTGAGTCCGACTAGCTGCTCTGCTTATAGGACCGGTAGAAGTCGAGTGATTTCCTGTCACTCGCGCGTTATAGGAGTTGTAATGTTTACATTCCCGTTATCACTATAAGGATGCCGGACGGGAATTGTGAGGTATCATGGTTGAGATGATACCCCGTCTGTGTTGTGGAATTTGATAAGGTCGCAGTGTGTGGTAGCGGTGGCTAAGCGTTTGAAAGTACTAGCCACATGCCGTGAAATATGGTAAGCGGTAAGCCTAGTAACCGATCGGCCCGAGGAGTGGACATACCACCCACCACATGTATTTGCTTCTTTTGGTTACTTTGTTCGACGTGTAAGCATATGTGTTGCTGGGCAACCAGGAGTACGGGTTTTGTAGTCGCGCTACAGACGTACTTCCTGCACTTTGGTTGTGCATATGACCTGCAGTCGCTTGTGGTGGCACTGATCCACGAGTCGGAATGAAAGGCAAACGGTTGCTTCGGAATAACCCTGTGGTGTTCCAAGCGTGTGTGTTAGGTTTACCTTGCAAGGTTGAATCTCGATTCAGAATCGTCCGCCTCTCACGATGTATGAGACTGCTTATCCCCTTTATCACATAGAGTAACAAGAGCAACTTTATGATTATCAAAGATGGTGCTTGATTAAAGATTTCACCATGCTTGATTAGTTATAGATGCTTACCTAGAATGGTTAATCAACTAGAACCTGAAAGCTAAAAGTTGGAAATAAGGATCTACTCTTTGTTGCTTTTCAGCTGAAAACTCTACCTAAAGCTAAAAGCCTTCATGAGTATAGTTATGGGCTAAGGTATACCCAATTCCGGGTAAGTCTTGCTGAGTATTAGTATACTCAGCCTTGCTTTTGTTGATTTACCTCAGGTAATCCCACTGACGAGCCAGCTTTCATTACACCGTGGCCCTACCCTTTACCTGATGGTTGGTCCGTGGAGTGGGATCCGTCCCCGGCCAACACAGAATCCGCCGAGTGATGTCATGCCAGGGCTAGCATGACATCTGTAATAAAGACGTGTATAATGTTTATGCTTTTCAAACTCCGCTGCTTTGAATTCAAACTTAAACCCGTTTTGTAATAATCTCTCTTTAATGAGAGCTAATGATGCTTTGTAAATTTTTGTAATATAACTGCCTGTGGTGTAAAATGTATTGGCATGTATATCTCTGGACTCACCTTCGTGTGAGGTACCTTGTTGGATCCTGCGTACGGTGGTTTATCGGGACGTTACCCGACAGGCCAAAGGATTATACCGTTTGAAGCACGAGGTAGCCCTCAAGAGAGGACTCGCGTACTTGAGCCGGTGTAATTCAGGTTGGTTCTGCCACAGCTGGTATCAGAGCTAACAAGTGTACTCTGGAGATATAATTAGCCTTAAAAAGTAATTTTTAGTATAAATCAAGTATTTGCGAACTACGGTGGTTCGTTAAGGATTATGTATAGTACGTAAGCCCTAGGGTAATGTTATTATGGGAATTAGAGGTGGCTGTAATATATATATATATGACTAACTTCCAGCATTACTTTTCAGTTAAAACTTAATTTCTTGCACAATTCAACTTTACTTTATGTAACGACATCTTCGATCGTGAGGTAAGAAGGTAAGGATCCTCAGCCAACTGAGGGAGCTTGACCTTCCTGTCGGTGATGCGAACCGAACGCTGTTTCTCAAGCAGTGGCCTACTTGAGATGCTGCCAATGTGTCAACTTTGGTTGACTACATTGGGAGTATATGGTTCGGTGCAGGGTATGGTGATCGCTGTTCATACCCCCGCATTTTGCGGTACCCCCGTGAATACGTTGTTTCGATAACGTATGTTAACGTTGTCTGTACGGCGGTAATTGTACAGATGCTGTTTCTATAGTGAACAGTAATGAATGGGGACGCTTTCATGACATGCTGGCATGAAAGGTTCATTGAATATATATATGCATTGTGGTTTTCTGCAGGTACACTAACCACGATTACGAAACTAGGACGGATAGGGCCTATCGACTAGTTAATAGTGAGAGACGTATTTAAATTGTGCCACCGAAACTAACCACGTAAGACCAAGATTACTTGGCAGTTATTTTTGGTTGTGAGATCGCGTAATACGTGCATGCATAACACACTAATCAACAAAACGAATGTTTAAATTCGATACTTTCTAAGAAATAAATAATATGTTGGTATCTCTTAATTGGGGTAGATAGCAATCTTTAAGCTCTTAAGTATCCATCTGATTTCCAGCTTTTGCTGTTATCAGAATCATCTATCTTAATCCATTTACCTTGTGAGCTTTCCGCAGGGTAAATGTATCTTACCATTTGCATTGTTGTCGCAGATGGCTGCTCCTGCTAATACCTTTTGGGATCAGGAGGGGCACTTTCACACCAATGGTTTACATTGGGAAGGGTTTCCTCGTCTTTTGTGGGAATCCTTGAGTATGTTTCATTATACAGAGCCTCCTCTGTATGATGGGGTAGAGTATCGTGAAGAAGGAGTTCCCCGCTGCAGGGTTAAGATGATAATTCCTCAACACCCTTTCCGCTCCTTATGGCCTCCCATAGAAGTGGAAGTGGTTGGATATCGTCTAGTGGATACTCTTGAAACTGCTGCTTTAGAAGCTATCAAACTCTTTTGCAATCAGCATCCCGTTGAAGTTGCCGCATATCCTATTGGGTTATTTCCTACCATAGACCCGGGTAATTCGGACTGGGATTTTCGGACAGACCATCATGGTCATCTGCTAGGAGATCTGGCTGAAGAAACCGTCCGTATGGTTACCAGGTTCATGGATGTGCAATATCATTACTAAATGCTACTGCGTCATGGGATAAGTCAGATAACTGGTGTGGCTCAAAGCCACTATCGGAATGCTGACCATCAAGTAACCCAAATAGAAGAATTACAAGCTTTGGTGACTCAGAAGGATGAAATTATTGCAGCAAGGGATGAGACAATCCTCCATCGTGAAGATCAGATCAATGAGAGTGATCATATTATCACTCAGCGTGACACTGTTATTGAGTTCCTACAGGCACAAATTCATGATCTGATACTTGTGGCTGATGATGCCCAGGCTCACATTGAGGAATTGCAGCAGCAACCGATACTTCCCGCTATACCCATAGTACCTGAAGAAGAAGAAGAAGATCCAGAAGAGATTGAGGGTATTTCGGAGATTGACTCTGAGCATGGGGATCCAGTTCTTAGTCCCCATCACTCTTCTTCTGGCAGTCAATCTTCTGTAGGCAACTTCGACGATTTTTAGTTTAGCAAATCATCGACTATCTAGATGTAACTTATGGGGAGTGTAATGACTTAAGGAGTATGTAACTTAGCTAGATCTCATGCCAATTGTTGTAACATAGATGGCCTGCGTAGAGATCTTTCGGATGTACGATGTGGAAAACAAAAGAACCAATATTGTAATATAAGTTTCCTGTTTTATCATCTTGTTCATTATCCTTATGATTCTGAAATGAGATGATTGAATGGAGTATGTGCTTTGTTTATATCTTCTGAAATTGGGAGTAAGGCTATATGGTTAATGATGGACATCTCCTTTATTTCAGATGGTTGGAGCCACACGTGGAACACCGGAAGGTTTCCGGGCTGATCAGGCCAGCGGTTCTCAACAACCGCCACCACCTCCTCCCAACCTTGCCGAAGTCATGGCTCGGCAAACGGAGTTGCTTAATTTGCTGGTTCAAGCACAGCAGAATCAGCAGCATCAATTCCGAGGAGGCCGGGATGATCGAAATCCTCCTGTGGCCAGTTACCAAGATTTCCTCAGTACCCAGCCGCCTTTCTTCAATAAGGCGGAAGAACCATTGGATGCCGATGCCTGGCTCCATATTATTGAATCGAAGTTCGCTCTCCTGACCATACCTTGTGCGGACTCTAGCAAAGCTTCCTTTGCTGCTCAACAACTTCGTGGTGCTGCTCGAATCTGGTGGGACAATTTCCATGCCATGCAACCTGCCGGGCATGTCATCACATGGGATGAATTCCGGGTCGCCTTTCGAGCGCATTATATTCCAGCCGGATTATTGGAGCGAAAGCTTAATGAATTCCTGGCTCTTACTCAAGGTGCCAATACAGTTCTGCAGTATGCACAGAATTTCAATCATCTGTGCCAGTATGCAGGGTATCATGCCGATAATGATACCAAGAAACAAGACCGTTTTCGCCGGGGCCTGAACACCAAACTCAAGGAACGCCTGAACCTTGTGAGGGCTAATACTTTCAGTGAGTTGGTTAACATGGCCTTAACTCAGGAAGACTGCATCATGGCGCATTCTGCCGAGAAGAAGCGGAAGAACCTTGCTGGACCCTCGAGTGCTCAACCACCGAGGTATCGGGTTGTTTCCAATACGCCGCCCAGGGCACCACAACGCAATGCTCCTACGGGTAGATTGGTTTTTAGGCCGCCTCAGCAGCAAGGAAGGTTCAGACCTCCTGTGCCCCCGCTGCAAGCACAACAATCTGGCCAACGACCAAATATTCAGCAAGTGCCACAGAAAGGCAGCAACTATCGCTGCTACAATTGCGGAAGTGCGGACCATTTCATCCGGGATTGCCCGCGGCCTAAGAAACTTAATCAAGGGCAGAGCTCCACCCAGGGAAACCAGAATAAGGGCAAGAAGCCGGTGATGCAAGTCCGACAAGGGCGAATTAACTTCACCACTCTTACAGAACTTCCAGATGGAGCTCCTATCATGTCGGGTACATTTTCTATTCACCACCAACCAGTTGTTACTTTATTTGACTCTGGGGCAACACATAGCTTTATTAGTAACAACTGTGGAACCCGACTAGGACTTGAATCTTGTCCTATCCAGGGGTCATATATGATCACTACCCCTGGAGGAAATATTACTTCCAACCGAATAAGTAGATATGTGCCAATTCAGTTAGGTAGTAAAGAGATTAAAACTGATTTGGTTTTACTCAGTTTAGAGGATATCGATGTCATACTTGGGACAAACTGGATGGCTGAACATCGAGTCCAGTTAGATATATCTTCCCGGGTTATCGAAATTGATTCACCATATTGTGGAGCCATTACTCTTGTTCTGCCTCCACCAAAATGTCTACACCCTTGCGCATATGCTATCACAGATATCAAAGTCAAAGATATCCCTGTAGTATGCGAATACCCCGATGTCTTTCCAGACGATTTGCTTGGAATGCCACCAGATAGAGACATCGAGTTCATTATTGAACTTCAACCTGGCACTGCTCCAATTTCAAAAAGGCCGTATCGCATGCCTCCAAATGAATTAGCAGAACTGAAAATTCAGCTTCAAGATCTTCTTGATAAGGGATATATACGTCCAAGTGCTTCACCTTGGGGTTGTTCTGCTCTTTTTGTCAAGAAGAAAGACGATAGTCTGAGACTATGTGTCGACTACCGTCCACTCAATGCGGTTACTAACAAAAATAAGTATCCTCTTCCCCGCATTGATATCTTGTTTGATCAACTAGCTGGAGCAAAGGTCTTTTCTAAGATTGATTTACGCTCCGGTTATCATCAGATCAAGATCAGGCCTAGTGATATTCCAAAAACGGCCTTCTCAACCAGATATGGACTTTATGAATATCTGGTCATGTCATTTGGACTTACAAATGCGCCGGCATATTTCATGTATCTCATGAACTCCGTATTTATGCCAGAACTTGATAAATTCGTTGTGGTCTTCATCGATGATATTCTGATATACTCTAGAACCAAAGAAGACCATGCTAATCATTTGCGTGTCGCTCTTCAACGACTACGTGATCATCGCCTTTATGCCAAATTTTCAAAATGTGAATTCTGGCTGGATAGTGTGAAATTTTTAGGACATACTATTTCTAGTCAAGGCATATCGGTTGATCCAACCAAAGTTCAAGAAGTTATGGACTGGAATCCTCCCACTTCAGTCCATCAAATACGAAGTTTCCTTGGATTGGCAGGATATTATCGCCGATTCATTCCAGACTTCTCCAAGATAGCTAAACCCATGAATGAACTACTTAAGAAAGAAATTAAGTTTCGTTGGGATGATAAGTGTGAGGAAGCATTTCACGCTTTGAGAAAACTTCTGACGACTGCTCCGGTACTAGCTCAGCTAGATAGTACCCAGCCTTTTGATGTCTACTGTGACGCTTCCGGAATTGGCCTTGGTTGTGTTCTTATGCAAAACAACCGGGTTATTGCTTATGCATCCCGAGCACTTCGGACTCATGAGCAAAATTATCCAACACATGATCTTGAATTGGCAGCAGTTATTCACGCTCTCAAGATCTGGAGACATCATCTTATGGGTGCTAAGTGTAACATTTACACAGACCATAAGAGCCTCAAGTATATTTTTACTCAAGCTAATCTAAATATGAGGCAAAGGCGTTGGTTGGAGTTAATCAAAGATTATGACCTTGAGGTACACTATCATCCGGGCAAAGCTAATGTGGTTGCGGATGCACTTAGCCGCAAGTCACATTGTCACTGCTTAACCATATCCACCTTTAATGACACTCTTTGCCATCAAATGAGAAGACTCAATCTTGAGATTATTCCCCAAGGTAGTTTAAACTTAATTTCCATTGAGTCTACTTTGTGGGATAAAATCGTCAAGTCACAACTACATGATGAGGGGGTAAAAATTATCAAATCCAAGCTATACCAGGGAGAAGCTAAATATCAGTGTTTTCACACTGATCATCAAGGAGTTCTATGGTTCAACGATCGGATTGTTGTGCCTAAGGATCATCAACTTCGTAAGCAAATCCTCGACGAAGCACATTTGTCCAAATTCTCTATTCATCCTGGTAGCACCAAGATGTATCAAGATCTTCGGCAACATTTTTGGTGGACCAGAATGAAGAGAGAAATTGCCAAATATGTATCCGAGTGTGATACATGCCAGAGAGTTAAAGCTAGCCATTTAAAAGCCTCTGGTACGCTTCAGCCATTACCCATACCGTCATGGAAATGGGAAGACATTAGCATGGATTTTATTGTCGGTCTTCCCAACACATCTCAAAAACATGACTCCATATGGGTGATCATTGATAGACTCACAAAAACAGCTCATTTCCTCCCTGTGCATACCACTTACTCTGCTAAGAAGTATGCCGAAGTCTATCTGGAACAAATCGTTCGATTGCATGGGGTTCCAAAAACCATTATATCTGATCGAGGACCCCAATTTATCGCACGTTTCTGGGAGCAGTTACAATCAGTCTTAGGGACCAAATTGATTAGAAGCTCTGCATATCATCCTCAAACTGATGGACAGACTGAGCGAGTTAACCAAATCCTTGAAGACATGCTCCGAGCTTGTATTATTCACTATGGTACAAGTTGGGACAAGTGCCTTGCTCTAGCTGAATTTGCCTACAATAACAGTTATCAAGCTAGTCTTCAAATGGCTCCTTTCGAAGCGTTATATGGTCGCAGATGTCGAACTCCTTTGAGTTGGTCAGAGACCGGTGAACGCAAAATTTTCGGACCAGACCTAGTCGTTGAAGCCAAAGATAAGGTTAAGATTATTCAATCTAATCTTAAAACCGCTCAGTCCAGACAGAAGAGCTATGCAGATAAGAGGAGGAAACCTCTACAATTTCAAATAGGAGATTTTGTCTATCTCCGAGTATCTCCTACCAAAGGCGTCCAACGCTTTGGCATAAAGGGGAAGTTAGCACCTCGATATGTCGGACCCTTTGAAATTCTCAACGTTTGTGGCCCAGTGGCATACAAACTTTGCCTTCCATCTCAATTGGCTGCCATTCACGATGTCTTTCATGTCTCTCAACTTAAGAAGTGTGTCAAAGTACCCACAGAAATCGTTGAGACATGTGCCATTGAGATTGAACCGGATTTGTCGTACATCGAACAACCTCTTCGAATCCTGGATACTAAGGAGAGATTCACCAGAAGGAGAGCAATTAAGATGTACAAGATCTTATGGGATCATCACACCGAAGAAGAAGCGACTTGGGAGACTGAGTCTTATCTTCAACGGAATTTTCCAGACTTCCTTCAAGCCAATCCCCAAATCTAATTATCCATTTCTGTTCAGCTTCGGAATCTCGGGACGAGATTCTTTTTAAGGGGGGAAGGCTGTAATATCCAGGTAGTTAGACAACTAGATACTAAGTTTGGGTGTATTACATGTAAGCATGTTATAGTGCATATAAGTTGTACAAAGCATAAGGGTGAAATTGTAAATTATGAATTTCATAAGTTTTTATGTGCAATTATGTGAAAATACTTTTAAATGTCAAATTTATTTGATTAGAGCAAAGTAAAGCACAAATGTTAAGTTAAAATCTAAAAGAAATAAACTTTGTATGAAAGTAAGGGCTTAAGTGTAATTAAAACAAATATAAGGGTTACATATGAAATGGTTGGAATATAAAAGTCAAATTTAAATTTACTTAAGGGTTGGTGTGTAAAAGTACAAGTAATCATGACAGGTCAGAAAATTTGTGAAAATGCCCAAAGTTTGATCAAATTTAGGTGGGCAAAGTCAAATTTAATTTAAATTCAATCTTGTTTCAAAATGTAATCCAAATAGCTGTAAACTTTGAATTTCTGAACCCAAGCCCTAAAGCAATGTTGTAGAGTTTGAAAAACTCTACAACTCTCATGTTGAGAACTTTTTCATTTGACCTTTGTAGCAGTAGGAAAATTTTAGTTTACAGTGGGGTCCCTGAACTTTTTGAGAATTGCAAATAGATCCCCTGACACCTCTCTGCTTCGTCTACCTCTGACCGCGCCGCTTCCCCCTCTGCTCTGCTTCTGTCGCCGCCGCCCACCGCCGGCACGGCTTCCCGAGCACCACCTCCAACTCCTGCGCGTGCCCACGCGTCGCTTGAGGGCCTTTCCACCGCACTAGCCCTTCCTCGGTGTCGCCCCGTGCACACGCCACGGTAACCCGATTGCCCATCGGCCGCCACCACATCGCCGCCGTGGAGGACGCCTGACCAGGCCTTGAAGCCCTTACCTTTCATGCGCACAAGCACTCCGAGAACCTCTACATTCCATTTCCCCATTTTGCCGCGGCATTTCCTGAACCCTACACCCACATTCCGCGCTACTCCTCTCTCCCAGCTCCGGCCGCGCTCGGCACCGCCGTGGGCAGCCCATCCCAAGCCACTTCACGACACCACCATGCTCTAGCCTGCACCACGCCACCCCTACGACGCTCCCTGACCTGCCAATTGGGTTCTTGAGGCCTTACATTGGCTCCCCGACGAGCTCCCCGAGCTTCCTTGTCGCCGCCGTGACCGGTCCACTGTGGGACTCCACCTTCCGGCCTTCCCTAGCCCCAGCTGACCCCGGCCTGAGCTCCAGCACACCCCCAGGCAGCTCTCCGACCTCTCCACCGTCGTCCAAAGGCACCGGAACACTGCCCCACCGAACCACCTCGCCGCCGGCCGCAGGCTTTCGTCGCGCCGCCGCTCCGAGCCGTCTCCCTCCAATTCCCGGCTCGTGCAGGTGCGCATAAGGCCCTAGATGCTTCCCCGCCCCTCTGTTCTCACCCCTAGAGCTCGCCGTCGCCGGAATAGGCCAGTCAACGTCGGGCTTTTACCTTGACCGAGGGGGAAATGGGGGGAGGGACTGCGGGTTAAAAGAAACGAAAATCCAGGGGGTTTTGTGCTAGTTCTAGGGACTGATGTGTAAACCTTATTTGAGTTTCTTGCTGTGAACTTTGAAAATGCATAGAAAACAGTAGAAAAATCAGAAAAATACGAAATTAGTTGGGTTAGAAACCTTATGATGAGCTCTGCAACTTTTATTTTATAACCATGCCATGAAAGTGCAAAGTTTGTTCTGTATTTTAAATGCTAGTAAAAGGATGCATTAATTAAATCTTGTGATCCATAGCCTTGTTGCTGTTAGTTTTTGGAGCATGTGTTGTAGGTAATGTAAATAGCTCTGTGTAAATTTTTGAGGCCTAGATCAGCTCTCTAGTTAGAGTATTTGATTACTTTTGTTATAAGTTAAAGAAAGCTTGGTAAATTAATTTCAGAAGTATCTATGCATATTTAGGGATGAAATTTTTACTATAGTTTAGTCTTTATGAGTGTGATATAAGATAAAAATTTGAGAAAACAGAAACCTAACATAACTTGAGTTATAAATTTCAAACTTAGATTTCAAGATAAATCATAATCAATAATTAGAATGCATGAAAATTTATAAAACCTTTTTGGTATGCTAAACTTAAGTAGTTTATGATGTCTTTAAGTTTAAACCCTAATTTTAATATAAAACTCTAGTTATAATTATACTTGAAATTTCACATTTTGATTTTGTTTAATTAAGTAAGTTGTTAATTATTATATAAAAATATCTTGAGTAATGCTATCTTAATTAAATCCATTTAGGGTAATTTTCATAAGTATTCATTTAATTTTACTAAATTACAATTTGCCTAAAAAATTAATTCAAGATTAATCATAATTAAATAATAACCTAAAGTTAATTACAAAGTTTAACTAATAAAATAAATAGGAATTGCTGAGTAGTGTTACTTAGGATAATTAGATACACTACCTAATAAAATTAAATTGGATGTTTAGGGTAACCCCTCCCGGTTGCCTAACGAGACTAGTTAGTTTAATTAGTACTCGATAAATGACTGCCCAGTACAGGGTAGTTAAGTTGATTGTCAAAATGTAATGTCCTTTATTTAGATTGCAACTTTATCGTGAACTGAACTACAAATGTATGCATCCATTAAACTTCATTTTGCATTCCATATAGATTCGACCACTCTCGCCGACGGAGATTATCAGCTGATCCCGGAACAAGAAGAAGGTTATTCTGAAGACCCCGGGACTCTTGTTGCAGATTTCTCTGAAGCCCCGAACCAAGGTTCGGAA
This sequence comes from Panicum hallii, assembly GCF_002211085.1. Taxonomy (NCBI): domain Eukaryota; kingdom Viridiplantae; phylum Streptophyta; class Magnoliopsida; order Poales; family Poaceae; genus Panicum; species Panicum hallii. Next base: position 32,016,040 of record NC_038044.1, on the reverse strand, counting down.
GAAAATATTTTGACTAACCCCAACCCTACCAGCGAAGGCAAGCCCCGGACATAACCCCTACTTTATTACACTGCAACCTATATTATTTATATATCTTTATGCATTAGGTTCTTAGGAGTTGCTTGGAAACTTTAGTTGCATTGTTCCAGGAACCAATGTATTGAACACTAGAATTTGAGTCCGACTAGCTGCTCTGCTTATAGGACCGGTAGAAGTCGAGTGATTTCCTGTCACTCGCGCGTTATAGGAGTTGTAATGTTTACATTCCCGTTATCACTATAAGGATGCCGGACGGGAATTGTGAGGTATCATGGTTGAGATGATACCCCGTCTGTGTTGTGGAATTTGATAAGGTCGCAGTGTGTGGTAGCGGTGGCTAAGCGTTTGAAAGTACTAGCCACATGCCGTGAAATATGGTAAGCGGTAAGCCTAGTAACCGATCGGCCCGAGGAGTGGACATACCACCCACCACATGTATTTGCTTCTTTTGGTTACTTTGTTCGACGTGTAAGCATATGTGTTGCTGGGCAACCAGGAGTACGGGTTTTGTAGTCGCGCTACAGACGTACTTCCTGCACTTTGGTTGTGCATATGACCTGCAGTCGCTTGTGGTGGCACTGATCCACGAGTCGGAATGAAAGGCAAACGGTTGCTTCGGAATAACCCTGTGGTGTTCCAAGCGTGTGTGTTAGGTTTACCTTGCAAGGTTGAATCTCGATTCAGAATCGTCCGCCTCTCACGATGTATGAGACTGCTTATCCCCTTTATCACATAGAGTAACAAGAGCAACTTTATGATTATCAAAGATGGTGCTTGATTAAAGATTTCACCATGCTTGATTAGTTATAGATGCTTACCTAGAATGGTTAATCAACTAGAACCTGAAAGCTAAAAGTTGGAAATAAGGATCTACTCTTTGTTGCTTTTCAGCTGAAAACTCTACCTAAAGCTAAAAGCCTTCATGAGTATAGTTATGGGCTAAGGTATACCCAATTCCGGGTAAGTCTTGCTGAGTATTAGTATACTCAGCCTTGCTTTTGTTGATTTACCTCAGGTAAGTCCCACTGACGAGCCAGCTTTCATTACACCGTGGCCCTACCCTTTACCTGATGGTTGGTCCGTGGAGTGGGATCCGTCCCCGGCCAACACAGAATCCGCCGAGTGATGTCATGCCAGGGCTAGCATGACATCTGTAATAAAGACGTGTATAATGTTTACGCTTTTCAAACTCCGCTGCTTTGAATTCAAACTTAAACCCGTTTTGTAATAATCTCTCTTTAATGAGAGCTAATGATGCTTTGTAAATTTTTGTAATATAACTGCCTGTGGTGTAAAATGTATTGGCATGTATATCTCTGGACTCACCTTCGTGTGAGGTACCTTGTTGGATCCTGCGTACGGTGGTTTATCGGGACGTTACCCGACAGGCCAAAGGATTATACCGTTTGAAGCACGAGGTAGCCCTCAAGAGAGGACTCGTGTACTTGAGCCGGTGTAATTCAGGTTGGTTCTGCCACACGGTACGCGCTCACCACGGCCACCCGATCTAAATCGGACGGCTCTGACTCCATCTCACCCCGAACCGGTATCGTTGGTTTTGATCCGCTAGATCTGGATCTAAGGGTCACGATTCAATGAGGCCCCGATCTAATCGTGAGCGCCAGATGCAGATCGGACAGCTCGTGGCATTTGGGTGCGGAGGGGGCAGCGCTGGGTCGCCGGAGCTCAGCTCCCGCGGCGGCGCTTCGCCGGAGACGGCCTAACTTCGTGCTCTGGGCTCGGATCTGGATGACATCAAGCCCTAGAGGTCGAGCACGACGTGGGGAACCCGTCTAGGCGCTCCAGAAGACGAGATGGGGCTCGGGTAGGTGATCCCCACGGCGAGGGCGGCTCGGGTCGGTAGGGCTCGCCGGAGCGTGCGCGTTCCCGAGCCTACGGGGGTCTACAAACCGCGACAGCTGGCGCTAAGGGTTCAGGGAAGGGATGCGGTGCTCACCAAAGTTCAGAACCGGCTGGAACGCGACAGTGGAAAGAAGACGACGACGACCGGCGGCGGAGAGGGTCGGGCTCCGGCGGAGGAGGATGATGCCGGTGTGGCCGGGCCCTCTGGATGGCGGGAAACGCTCCGAGAGGTTCCTGCGAAGGGAGTGAGGAGGTCACACGGCTCGAGGGACACCGGTGGCCGGCAATTGCTCGGAGGCGACTCACCGGCGGCGATGGTTCGGGCCCAAATCCGGCGAGCTCCAGGGCACGGGGAAGATTGGGATGAGCAGTGGCGGCTGGACGAGAACACGAGGGAGCGGACGCGGCCAAGAAAAAGGGTTGGCAGCCTCGGCGTGCGGATCGCGGCAACGGATCCCGTACTTCCCGCGGCCGTTGCAGCTCACCCACATCCGATCGCGGCCGGGCTTCTAGAAGGGTCCTGGTGGGGGAGTGGGTCCGGCGTGCGGCTCGGGAAAGGGCCCAGAGGCACGGCGGGGACGGGGCCACGGCCAGTGGCCGAGCGGCCGGCCGGCGGGGAAGAACAGGGGAGAAGGTAAGGGGAAGGAGCTGACGTGTGGGGCCACCTCGTCAGAGAGAGAAGGGGGGAAGGGAGCGCGCGGGGTGGCCGGCTGAGAGAGGGAGTGGGCCGGGGCGCGGCCCACGCGGGAGTGAGGAGAGAAGAGAGAGACCCGAGGGAGGAAATGGGCCAGGGGAAGAGAGAGCCCGTGAGGGAGAGAGGGAGAGGGGGAGCTGGGTCGGGCCAAGGAGAAGGTTTGGGCTGCCTTCTTTTATTCCTTCTCCTTTCCTTTTTCCTTTCTACACTCAAACCACTCAAACAAATCCATTTGAATTCAAATAAATTTGAATTCAAAATTAATAACTCCACACAAATAAAATAATGCTCCAGCATGAATGCACAAGCAAGTTGATCCTATAATAAATTTTATTTTCCTGTGTTATAAAATTACTTTAAATGCGAGATAAAATAGAGGAAACCTTGGAAATTTTATTTAAGCCCAAATAAATTCCTTAAAATTTGGGGAAATTACATTAGGGTGCTACAAACCTACCCCCCTTACAGGAATCTCGTCCCGAGATTCGGATAGGCTAGCTAGCAAAGAGATCGGGGTATGTCTTTCTCAACTCATCTTCTCGCTCCCAAGTAGCCTCATCCTCCGTATGATGGCTCCACTGCACACGACACATCTTGATCTTCTTATTTCGGGTAACTCTCTCGAATGTCTCGAGAATCTTTACCGGATGCTCGATGTAGGTCAGATCCTCCTGCACATCCAACCCTTCTATCGGTGCTTGCTCTACTGGCACGCTCAAGCACTTCTTTAGCTGAGACACGTGCAACACATCGTGCACTCCTGAGAGATTGAAAGGCAACTCCAAACGATATGCTACCTCACCTTTCCGTTCTAACACCTTGAACGGGCCAATGTATCGAGGGGCTAGCTTCCCTCTCACATTAAACCTGCGGATTCCTCTCATCGGCGAGACCTTCAAATATACATGATCATCCACTGCAAAGGTCAGATCTCGACGACGCACATCCTCGTAGCTCTTCTGACGAGTCTGTGCGACCCTCAGATTCTCTCGCACCTGCTGTACCAGCTGTTCGGCCTCTTCAATAATATCCGGACCAAATACCTGCCTCTCGCCAATCTGATCCCAATACAGCGGAGTCCTGCACTTCCGACCATACAGGGCCTCGAAAGGAGACTTCTTCAGACTGGCCTGATAGCTGTTGTTATACGAAAACTCTGCATACGGCAGGCATTTGTCCCAGCTGGTACCATACTAAATAGCACAGGCTCGAAGCATATCCTCCAACACTTGGTTGGTTCTCTCTGTCTGCCCATCTGTCTGAGGATGATAAGCAGTACTGAAGCGCAGCTTCGTATCCAACGAATCATGCAACTGCTCCCAGAACCGCGAAGTGAACTGAGATCCTCGATCAGATATGATCTTCTTCGGAACACCATGCAGACAAACGATCCTGGAGATGTACAACTCTGCGAGTCTCGCGCCGGAGTAAGTAGTGTTCACCGGAATGAAGTGGGCAACCTTCGTCAACCAATCCACTACTACCCATATGGAGTTGTGCCCTTTCTGAGTACGAGGCAAGCCAACAATGAAGTCCATAGTGATTTCCTCCCATTTCCACTCTGGAATCTTCAACGGCTGCAATAAACCTGCTGGTCTCTGATGCTCTGCCTTGACACGCTGACAAGTGTCGCAGATAGCCACGTACTCTGCAACGGAACGCTTCATTCCATACCACCAAAATCGTTCCTTCAGGTCGTAATACATCTTCGTGCTGCCTGGATGAATAGAATATGTTGTATCATGAGCCTCACTCAGAATTAACTTCCTGAGATCTGCTACATCCGGCACACATATACGACCCTTGTACCATAAGGTACCCTGATCATCCTCTCTGAAATGAGGTGCTTTGCCAATCTTGATCAGGTCACGGATCTCCTGCAGCTTCTGATCTTCCTTCTGATGCTGCCGGATCTCGGCCTCTAAAGTGGGTTCTGCCTCGAATGATGTACCCGAGGTGTGATGCAAGAACCCCAGACTCAACTGCTCAAACTCCTCGCATAACTCCTGAGGCATCCGAAAAGCCACGGCTATGTTAACATAGCTCTTCCTGCTCAGAGCATCTGCTACAACATTAGCCTTGCCCGGATGATAGTGAATCTCCAGGTCATAATCCTTGACCAACTCTAGCCACCTTCGCTGCCGCATGTTTAGCTCACTCTGAGTGAAAATATACTTGAGGCTCTTGTGATCGGTGTAAATGTCACACCTCTGCCCAAACAAGTAATGCCTCCATATCTTCAGAGCATGCACAACTGCGGCTAACTCCAGATCATGAGTGGGATAATTTAGCTCGTGCCGGCGCAACTGCCGCGAAGCATAAGCTATAACTTTGCCTTCCTGCATCAGAACACAACCAAGACCATCCCTCGAAGCATCACAATACACTGTGAACCTCTTGCTCTGGTCTAGCAGAGTAAGGACTGGCGCTGTAGTCGACCTCTTCTTCAGCTCCTCGAAGGCCTTTTGATGCTCATCCGTCCAAGAGAAATCCACACCCTTCTCCAGTAAGGAAGTCAAAGGCTTCGCAATCTTGGAGAAATTCTCAATGAACCTCCGATAATACCCTGCTAAGCCTAGAAAAGAGCGGGCTTCCTTCACCGTCTGCGGCACAACCCAGTCGAGCACATCCTTCACCTTCCCGGGGTCCACAGCAATACCTCCCTTAGAGATCACATGACCGAGGAATGGGACCTCGTCAATCCAGAACTCGCACTTGCTGAGCTTGGCATACAGCTTGTGCTCTCTGAGCCTCTGGAACACAAGCCTCAGATGCTTCTCATGCTCTGCTTCTGACTTGGAATATATCAGGATATCATCAATGAATATCACCACAAAGGTGTCCAGATAATCCATGAAAACCTTGTTCATCAGATGCATGAAGAAAGCCGGAGCATTGGTCAAGCCAAAGGACATGACCGTATACTCGTATAGCCCATACTTGCAAGTGAATGCCGTCTTCGGGATATCCTCGGAACGAATCTTCAGCTGATGATAACCCGAACGCAGATCAATCTTCGAGAATACACAAGCACCCTGAAGCTGATCAAAAAGATCCTCAATACGGGGCAACGGATGCTTGTTCTTGATAGTGACTGCATTCAGATCCCGATAATCGACGCACATTCTCTTCGCGCCATCCTTCTTCTCTACAAGCAATACAGGAAAAGCCCAAGGGGAGAAACTGCGACGGATATAACCCTTAGCTAGCAACTCGTCGATAGTCTTCTTAACTTCCTCATGCTCAACAGGTGCCATACGATAGGGCCGCTTAGCAATAGGAGCTGTGCCAGGCAAGAGATCAATAGAAAACTCAATGTCGCGATCAGGCGGCATACCTGGCAAATCATCCGGAAAGACATCCGGGAATTCAGACACCACGCGAATACCATCCGTGGGTCTAGCCTCCATCTGATGAAGAAATCCAGAAGGCTCTGTAGCTCCAACAGTGACCTCCTGACCATCCGGTGCTGACAGGAGAACCGTCCTCTGAGCGCAATCTATCCGGACTCCCCACTTTGCAAGAGTCTCCATCCCAAGGATCACATCAATTCCCTTGGTGTCTAGCACCATCAGATTCGCACTGAAATCTACCCCCCTTATGGCCACAATGACTCTGGGACAGAAGATATGAGACCTCAACTGCCCTCCCGATGAAGATACTAACATGCACCTCTTTAATGTGCTAGTAGGAATACCATGATGCTCAATAAAAGACTGGGTGATGAAAGAATGCGTAGCACCAGTATCAAAAAGCACTGTAGCAGGATGGGTGTTGACCATGAACGTACCAATAACCACGTTAGGAGCCTCGGCCGCTGACTCGGCCGTCACGTGGTTCACCCTGCCCTGAGCTGGGGCCTTGGGCGGTGCTGCACGCACCTGCTGTCGTGACTGTGCCTTCCGGGGGCAGATGTTGGCGTAGTGCCCTGGCTCGCCACAGTGGAAGCACACTCGGGGAAGTGCAGCGGCCTGCTGCCTAGGAGGAGGAGTGGGCGCTCCCTGCCTCTGAGCTGGTGGAGCCGGAGGCGCTGGAAGCCTCTGACCCTGCCCCGCCTGCTGCTGCTGCTGAGGACGAGGCGGAAACTGCTGCCGCTGCTGGTACTGCTGGGGCGGCCTCTGCTGCTGCTGCTGCGGATGCTGATAGCGGGGACGAGTGTTGCTGCTCGAAGAGGAGGAAGCCATCTTCCTCTTCTTGTCCTCAATCTCCCGGCGCTTACGCTCGGTGTTGAGGGCTGCATCAACTAGCTGGTTGAAGTTGTCGAAGCGGTGGTTCAGCAGCGCATACTGGATGTGATCATCCAATCCCTCCTTGAAATACTCCTGCTTATCGCTATCACGAGCGACGTCAGCAGGGGCATAACGGGCCAGCTGAAGAAAACGGTCACGATACTCCGTCACCGTCATCGACCCCTGAAACAATAAAACCGATGACAAGGATAGAAATCGCTCAATGGGTTAGACTTACGAAAGAGATCAAGGACAGATCGAAGCTCAAAAGAAATTGCAGAGAATTCCATCCCAATTTACCTGCTTAAGGGCACGGAACTCCTTCTGCTTCATCTTCATAATGCCCTCAGGAATGTGATGGTTCCTGAAACGCTCGCGGAACTGGACCCAGGTGAGAGAGTCACGGTCCTGAGCCGGGTAGGACTCCCACCAGTCGAGAGTGGAGCCTCGCAGCTGTCCTGCTGCGTACAGAACCCTCTCCCGGTCGTCGCACTGCGCAACAACCAACTGGCGCTCCACCGAACGAAGCCAGTCGTCCGCCTGGAGTGGGTCCGTGGCGTGAGAGAAGGTCAGAGGGTGACCTCTCAGGAAATCCGCACGCCGATCACGAGGCTGGGCGTGGATGTGCTGCAGAGCCTAAACAGTATTGTTCAGGGTCGCCATCATCTGCATCTGGAGCTGGAAGAACTGCTCCGGGGTCAGTGGTGGCGGCATCGGCAGCGGCTGACCAGTACTCTGGTTGTTCTGCTCCTGCTGGTCAGAACCGGAACCGGTGCGCCTGGTGTTCACCATCTGATTGCAACAAACGAAATCTATGAGAAGGAGATATTGTGCAGCTGCGGAAATGAAACTTCGGAAGGATATGGCAGAAACAAAGGAATACAGGTTTTACCCCCAACGATCTAACTCAAATTTTATTATTTAGTTCAAGTTGGGTTAGGGTCGATTTGCATGAACAAATTTAACAACTAAACTATGCAATCAACCAAAGATCCAAATCATACATTTGCACAATAACAACCATTCAATGTTCACAACCTAGTCGAGTTTATCACACCACTCGACTAACACACTCGTTCTAGCGTGTTTTCATCGGGACAGCCTAAACTTATAAATTACAGGACTAAGCGACTCAGGCCAACGTCTACGGAAAGCTCAAACTATATCTCAGAAAAGATAGGAGAGATAGCAAATCAAGGGCTTAAGACTCAAGGAATAGAAGCAAAAATGAATGTTTGGGTTTTGCGGAAGCAGAGCAAGCGAAAAGAAATCCCTAAACTCGACCCATTTCTATCTAGGCTTCGTCCTACAGTCGACATGGCTCTGATACCAATCTGTCACACCCGATTTATAAGAACATAAATCGAGCAATCATATATGCGTCAGGATCAAGTCACGCATATATACAACAGATTATCAAGATATCACAACACATGTCACGAATAAAAGCGTATAAATTATATAATGAATATCTTTATTACAACTGAATCAAGAATCAATTCAAGGAATGCGGAAACGTAAAATGAATACATGAAGAGCTGGGCGCCACAGGGACGTCGACTGGGAGACAAACGCCTAGAAGTCGTCGAAGCCACTGACGTAGTCCTCCACGTTGCCGGGCACTGAGCAGCAGTCGAAGATACCCGAAGTAGAATAGAAGAGTAGAGAGGCAAGTGTGAGTACAAACTCGTACTCAACAAGTATAACACAAACTATGAGGCTCTAGGCTGGCTGACTCACTGCATTAGCTTTTAGTCTTGGCAAAATTTTATTAAAGCTAATTACTACAAGTGGATGAATTACCATGAACCCAAATTGCATAAGAAATTAATCAGTATTAATTAAGAACTACTGAGAACCGACCAAACCAAAACCACCCGGGGAATCTCCCTAATCAAAGGTTGATAACCCCACTAATCAAAAGGAGGATCTGGGCCGCTCATGACTGTGAGCACAACTGATATATCAGTTTTACACTCTCGAGAGGTTGCACAACTTTACGCACAAGTCGTGAGCTACGCTAATTGTTCATCACACTTCCTTAGGTGAGATGACTAGCAAGCACACTACGAGACCGTTGCAAAGGATCACATTGGTAAGGTGTAACTGCTAAGGATTCTGGATCGGCGATGATGGGGCCCACCTCCGGGGGTACAAGACACACAGCACAGACCAAGTCGGAGGAGCAGGGACCATTGAAGCTTACCACCCCTCTTGCCCACGCAGGTAAGTTACTCCCGAACCAACACGACCTAATTAGTAAGTCAAGACCGTCCCATTCCAGTCTTGTGGTTGCGCGGTTATCCCAGGTTGTCGCTCTATGAACCGGTCCTTATGGAGAGTAGCCAACCAAGCACTAAGCACCGTGCTGGCCCCCTAAACCAAGTTTCTAACAAAAACATCTTTTAAGGAGACGTGAGCCGCCCAAGCACACAGCACAGAGGGTCACTCTCAGGATTAAGTTGCATAAGACCATTAAGCAAATTAATTAACAAGGACCAGGTGTGTTATAGCGCAGCAACCTAGCACAACTATCCAAAATGCAACCCAAAGGATATATATATAGGATATAAAGTGGCTAGGAAAGTCCTTATAGGCATACAGTATTAAAATGCAGTATGAAATTGTATTTAAAAGTGGTAGGATGTTCATGTTATACTTGCCTTCCTCGTACTCTCCCGGCTGCTGCTCGAACTGCTCGGAAGATGGCTGCTCCTGGTACGGCTCTGGTGGCTCGACGTCTATTCACGATCGTAACAGCAATACATGGGCCACACATGCACACACATGCAAACAATAGCAAAATATAAGAAACAGTACACCAATACAATAGAACAGCACATAAAACTAGCCTAGAACTATTCTACGTGTTACAACGATCACGTGGATATAAAGAACACCTAAAATGGAGCTAAAACGCGAAAACTACGCTTAAAACAAGATCCAGGGACCTATTTGCGAGAAAAACAGAACTTCTAGGGGGTTCTGTGCGCAAACTGAGGACCTAAATGTAAATAAACCCTAGACACAGGGTCTAGCTGGCTAAAAACCCTAGGCTGGATGGCGGGCACTAAATCCCGGAAGCTCAGGGGTCTAGAAGCATAAAACAGGACTTAACCGTAATTACTTTTGAACTAAAGAGTACTGCGGGTTGATTTCCCTAAAGGACAGGGGCTCTTTAGCAAAAACGACGGGCTGAACCGTTAACTTCTGTTCTGGGCCCTTGGATCACCATCTAACGGCTCGGATTAGATCTATTACACAAAGGGGTACGCGCAAATCTCAGCCCTTGGATCGGGATCGGACGGTTGGGGAAGGATCTACGGTTGAAGCTCACGCGGTCCACCGGATTTAAATCGGGTGGTTGGGATCTAATGCCGATCTGGATCTAATCCAGATCATCGCTTTGAGATCTAACGGCTCAGATCTAATCCCTAACGCGAAGCGGTACGCGCTCACCACGGCCACCCGATCTAAATCGGACGGCTCTGACTCCATCTCACCCCGAACCGGTATCGTTGGTTTTGATCCGCTAGATCTGGATCTAAGGGTCACGATTCAATGAGGCCCCGATCTAATCGTGAGCGCCGGATGCAGATTGGACAGCTCGCAGCATTTGGGCGCGGAGGGGGCGGCGCTGGGTCGCCGGAGCTCAGCTCCCGCGGCGGCGCTTCGCCGGAGACGGCCTAACTTCGTGCTCTGGGCTCGGATCTGGACGACATCAAGCCCTAGAGGTCGAGCACGACGTGGGGAACCCGTCTAGGCACTCCAGAAGACGAGATGGGGCTCGGGTAGGTGATCCCCACGGCGAGTGCGGCTCGGGTTGGTAGGGCTCGCCGGAGCGTGCGCGTTCCCGAGCCTACGGGGGTCTACAAACCGCGACAGCTGGCGCTAAGGGTTCGGGGAAGGGATGCGGTGCTCACCAAAGTTCAGAACCGGCTGGAACATGACAGCGGAAAGAAGACGATGACGACCGGCGGTGGAGAGGGTCGGGCTCCGGCGAAGGAGGATGATGCCGGGGTGGCCGGGCCCTCTGGATGGCGGGAAACGCTCCGAGAGGTTCCTGCGAAGGGAGTGAGGAGGTCAGCACGGCTCGAGGGAGACCGGTGGCCGGCAATTGCTCGGAGTCGACTCACCGGCGGCGATGGTTCGGGCCCAAATCCGGCGAGCTCCAGGGCACGGGGAAGATTGGGATGAGCAGTGGCGGCTGGACGAGAACACGAGGGAGCGGACGCGGCCAAGAAAAAGGGTTGGCAGCCTCGGCGTGCGGATCGCGGCAACGGATCCCGTACTTCCCGCGGCCGTTGCAGCTCACCCACATCCGATCGCGGCCGGGCTTCTAGAAGGGTCCAGGTGGGGGAGTGGGTCCGGCGTGCGGCTCGGGAAAGGGCCCAGAGGCACAGCGGGGACGGGGCCACGGCCAGTGGCCGAGCGGCCGGCCGGCGGGGAAGAACAGGGGAGAAGGGAAGGGGAAGGAGCTGACGTGTGGGGCCACCTCGTCAGAGAGAGAAGGGGGAAGGGAGCGCGCAGGGTGGCCGGCTGAGAGAGGGAATGGGCCGGGGCGCGGCCCACGCGGGAGTGAGGAGAGAAGAGAGAGACCCGAGGGAGGAAATGGGCCAGGGGAAGAGAGAGCCCGTGAGGGAGAGAGGGAGAGGGGGAGCTGGGTCGGGCCAAGGAGAAGGTTTGGGCTGCCTTCTTTTATTCCTTCTCCTTTCCTTTTTCCTTTCTACACTCAAACCACTCAAACAAATCCATTTGAATTCAAATAAATTTGAATTCAAAATTAACAACTCCACACAAATAAAACAATGCTCCAGCATGAATGCACAAGCAAGTTGATCCTATAATAAATTTTATTTTCCTGTGTTATAAAATTACTTTAAATGCGAGATAAAATAGAGGAAACCTTGGAAATTTTATTTAAGCCCAAATAAATTCCTTAAAATTTGGGGAAATTACAGTAGGGTGTTACAGCAGATGTCGAACTCCTTTGAGTTGGTCAGAGACCGGTGAACGCAAAATCTTTGGACCAGACCTAGTCGTTGAAGCCGAAGATAAGGTTAAGATTATCCAATCTAATCTTAAAACCGCTCAGTCTAGACAGAAAAGCTACGCAGATAAGAGGAGGAATCCTCTGCAATTCCAAGTAGGAGATTTTGTCTATCTCCGAGTGTCTCCTACCAAAGGTGTCCAACGTTTCGACATAAAGGGGAAGTTAGCACCTCGATATGTCGGACCCTTTGAAATTCTTAATGTTTGTGGCCCAGTGGCTTACAAACTTCGACTTCCGTCTCAATTGGCTGCTATTCACGATGTCTTCCATGTCTCTCAGCTTAGGAAGTGTGTCAAAATACCCACAGAAATCGTTGAAACATGTGCCATTGAGATTGAACCCGATCTATCGTACATCGAGCAACCCCTTCGAATCCTGGATACCAAGGAAAGACTCACCAGAAGAAGGGCCGTTAAGATGTACAAAATCTTATGGGATCATCACACCGAGGAAGAAGCGAATTGGGAAACAGAGTCTTATCTTCAACGGAATTTCCCAGACTTCCTTCAAGCCAATCCCCAAATCTAATCATCCGTTTCTGCTTAGCTTCGGAATCTCGGGACGAGATTCTTTTTAAGGGGGGAAGGCTGTAACATTCCTGTAATTAGAATTTAGACACTAGTTAATAGTGTGTTGTATGTATATTAAGGTTTGTATAGAGAACTAGGGGTGTATTTGTAAATTATAGATTTTATAAGTTCATATGTACAAGTGTGTGTGGAAAAATGCTCTTAAATGTCAAATTCAAATGACTATAGAAAAGAAAAGTACAAATATTAAGTTAAAACCTAAAAGAAATAGACTTTGTATGAAACCAAGGGCTTATGTGTAATCAAAACAAATATAAAGGTTACATAGGAAATGGTTGGAATATAAAAGTCAAATTCAAATTTACTTAAGGGTTAATGTGTAAAAATACAAGTAATCATGACAGGTCAGAAAATTTATAAACATGCCCAAAATTTGATCAAATTTAGGTGGGCAAAGATAAAATTAACTTAAATTCCATCTTGTTTCAAAATGTAATCCAAATAGTTGTAAACCTTGATTTTCTACACCCAAGCCCTAAAGCAATGTTGTAGAGTTTGAAAAACTCTACAACTTTCATGTTGAGCAGTTTCTCATTTGACCTTTGTAGCAGTGAGAAATTTTAGATTACAGAGGGGTCCCTGAACTTTTTGGAAATCACGAACAAGTCCTTCTGACTCCTGCCTGCTTCTTCTACCTCTGGCACCACCGCTTCCCCCTCTGCTCCGCTCTGCCTCCACCGCTGACCGCCGGCACAGGACCCCGAGCTCCACCTCAAGCTTCTACACGTGCCCAGGTGTCGCCTCTTGCTTTCCCGACCGCTGTTCCCCTCCCTTTCTGGCCTCGCGCGCGCGCGCCACGGCGACCCGAACCCTCCGCCGGCCGCCACCTCCTTGTCGCCGTGGACAGCCCACTCCGGCGCCTTAACTCTCTCTTTCTCGCGCGCAGCAGCATTACCCTCATCCCTACGTTCTATTCCTCCCGTTCCAGAGCCCAATTCCGAGCGCTCGACCCACATTCCTCCGCCGCCGTCTCCTCTAGCTCCGGCCGCGCACGGCACGCCCGTGGGCAGCCCACACCAGATCCTCTCCGCCCCAATCAACACTTGCGCAAGCTTCCCCGTAGTTCACTAGTGCTCACGGACCAACCATTGTCCTCCAATTGCAATCGGAGCTTCGTCCCCGACGAGCGCCGCCGCCGCAGCACTCGGCCTCATCGTGGACAGCTCGACCCGAGCCCTTCCACGCCAACACGACACCGTAGCCAGCACCACATCATCACCCCGAAGCTCCCCGACCCATTCATTGGCTCTCTAATCCACCACCGCGCCTCCCCGACGCTCGCCGGCGTTCTTCCTCGCCGCCGCCGCTTTGGTCTCCGTCGATTACCCTTGATCCAGCGTCTATCCTTCCAATTGATTGTACCTACACGATCCCCGTGACTCACTGGCTCTCGTGCGCAGGACCTTTGCTGACGTTGATCGCCGGAGCACCGTCGTCGCCGTCGACCCCTCCGCCGCCGCCTCGGGTCCCCATCGAGCTCCACCATTCCGACCACCCCAGCCCTCGACACGTGGTTGCGCAGAACCCTCGTGAGCTCCTGCACCCTTTCCTGCCCTTGGACCTCGCCGCCGGTGACCACCGCCGCCGGAACACGGCCGCGCTCCTCTTGCTCTGTTTCGGTTTCCAGTCCAGGGACGTCGGGTTAGAAGGAATAGAAGTCTAGGTGGTTTTGTGCAAAGGAGTAGACTCAGATGAATAGTTCCGAAGGACCCCCTTGTGTAAATAAGGCTGTCAACTTAGAAATGCTATATCTATTCGAAGAAAAATCATAAAAATGTAAACTAAATTTTGTTGGAATCATTAGATAAAGATCTACAACTTTACTTAAAGGGTCAACTTCAGTTTCTGAATGTTTGATGATCTAATTTAATGGTTAAGTTTAGCTACTTGTAGGCTTAGGAAATGCATAGTAATTCATAGAAAAATGATAAAATTGTAAAACCAGTTGTGTTAATTTTCTTTTAACATGTAGAATTGAAGAAAAATAATTATCCCAATAGTTTAGTACTATTTTCTTAATTTATAAGTTAATTAGAAATAATGTATAGTTCATCTTACATAATTAATTTTCATAGATGCTAATTGTTCAAAAAATCATGAAAATATTTTAGGGTACTGTTCTTTAGTAGTTTAACATGTGATTAAAATTTCCAACCAAGAATTAGGTGTCAAACAAGTTAGGCATAATGTATTTAGTCCATAATATAATAGTAATGTAAGGTTCATGTAAATAATTAATGTAGCCCATGAATAAAGCTTGTTAAATAATTGTTAGGAACCACCCCACCTGTTGCTACATGCCACTAGTTAGGTAATTAGTGTAGCTAACCCTGTTGTTTAACGGGTTTAGATAAAACATATGATACCCGATAAATGACTGCCCAGTACAGGGTAGTTAGGTTGATTGTCAAAATATAATATTCCTTTAATTGGATTGCAACTTTATCGTGAATTGAAATGAAAGTGTATGCATCCATTAAACTTCATCTTGCATATCATGTAGACTCGACCACTCTCGCTAACGGGGATTATCAGCTGATTCCGGAAGAAGGAGGTTATTCTGAAGACCCCGGGAATCTCGTCGCGGATTTCTCTGAAGCCCCGAACCAAGGTTCGGAAGATATTAATTTGACTAACCCCAGTCCCACTAGCGAAGGCAAGCCCCGGACATAACCCCTACTTTATTACACTGCAACCTATACTATTTATATGGATATCTTTATGCATTAAGTTCTTAGGAATTGTTTGGAAACCTTAGTTGCATTATTCCAGGAACCAATGTATTGTACACTAGAACTTGAGTCCGAATAGCTGCTTTGCTTATAGGACCGGTAGAAGTCGAGTGATTTCCTGTCACTCGCGCGATATATAGGAGTTGTAATGTTTACATTCCTGTTATCACTATAAGGATGACGGACGGGAGTTTTGTGAGGTATCATGGTTGAGATGATACCCCGTCTGTGTTGTAGAACTTGATAAGGTCGCAGTGTGTGGTAGCGGTGGTTAAGCGTTTGAAAGTACTAGCCACATGCCGTGAAATATGGTAAGCGGTAAGCCTAGTAACCAATCGGCCCGAGGAGTGGACATACCCCCCACCACATGTATTTGCTTCTTTTGGTTACTTTGTTTGACGTGTAGGAATACGTGTTGCTAGGCAACCAGGAGTACGGGTTTTGTAGTCGCGCTACAGACGTACGTCCTGCACTTTGGAAGTGCGTATGGTCCTGCAGTCGCTTGTGGTGGATCTGATCCACGAGTCGGAATGAAAGGCAAACGGTTGCTTCGGAACGACCCTTTGGTGTTCCAAGCGTGTGTGTTAGGTTTACCCTTGCAAGGTTTTGAATCTCGATTCAGGAATCGTCCGCCTCTCATGATGAATGAGACTGCTTACCCCCTTTGCCACATAGAGTAACAAGAGCAACTTTGTGATTATCAAAGATGATGTTTGATTAAAGATTCTACCATGTTTGAATAGTTATAGATGCTTACCTAGAATGGTTAATTCCCTAAGAACCTGAAAGCTAAAAGTTGAAAATAAGGACCTACTCTTTGTTGCTTTTCAGCTGAAAACTCTACCTAAAGCTAAAAGCCTTCATGAGTCTAGTTATGGGCTAAGGTATACCCAATTCCGGGTAAGTCTTGCTGAGTATTAGTATACTCAGCCTTGTTTTTGTTGATTTAATCCAGGTAATCTCCCTGATGAGCTAGCTTTCATTACACCATGGCCCTACCCCTTGCCTAATGGTTGGTCGGTGGAGTGGGATCCGTCCCCGGCCAACACCGATTCCGCCGAATGATATCATGCCAAGGGCTAGCATGATATCTGTATTAACAACATGTACAATGTTTACGCTTTTCAAACTCCGCTGCTTTATCTTAAGACTTAAACCTATTTTGTAATAATCTCCTCTTAGTGGGAGTTAATGACGCTTTGTATATTTTTTGTAATATATTTGCCTGTGGTGTAAAATGTAATGGCATTTATATCTCTGGACTCACCTTCGTGTGAGGTACCTTGTTGGATCCTGCGTTCGGTGGTTTATCGGGACGTTACCCGATAGATCAATAGGATTATACCGTTTGAAGCACGAGGTAGCCCTCCAGAGAGGACTCACGTACTTGAGCCGGTGTAATTCAGGTTGGTTCTGCCACACCCATTAATCTGTAATCCTCCTTATCCTTCAAAGAAATTTGAAAAATAAGTAGTCGATGCCACGTACCCCGCAGCCCCCGAGCCTTGAATCCAAATCCAGCCCCCAGCTTACAAGCCAGGAGAGCCGAATGAGTCATTTCGAGTAGTGCGCATCGCCCAGCCCCCGAGCCTGGGAACTAGCGAAAGTGTGATGGCACGCCGCGCTGCCTTGAGGGTTGTTGCTGAAGCTTGACCTGAAAAAAGATAATGCACACATTATGTAGCATAATGCGAAGATACCGAGTAGTACTCAGTAATTATATAAATACACCAAAATTTATTCGGTGTAAAAATTTCGCGTCTTGCTCTTGCTGGGCCATGTAATTTCCTCGGGCAGTTAGCCTGTTACGTTTAAGCACCTGATCCCTGATGGCCATAGACCATAGCGTAGGGAGCTCAGCCGCATGCATGCGTAGGAGCATAGGCTTACAGAAGAGTCGAGGTTTCACGGATTAAGGCGTGTGCTACCCGAGTACTTTAGCAACCGTTAAGAGAAGACAAAGAAGTCGTCATGCGACAAAGAGGATGCGCAGTGCGCAAAGATAGTCGGCGAAGTGTAGCTCTGGAGGGTTTCATGCCCATCGAGAGTCGTACACGGATAAGTAAGCGATCATGGGGTAGCCCCTGAGGGTTTCATGCCCGTCGAGAGGCGTACCTAAAAAGGTAGCCGATCTTGTGAAGAACAAGTCGGAAAAGGTAAAAATCACTTAGCTTGATTCGTGGGCGAATATCGATGAAGCCGTGGAGCTCGTTGATGAAGCTGCGATGATTTGTTGATGAAGCTCGACTAGTCGGAACCGATTCCGACTAGTTTTCAAAGTTGAAACGAGTAGTTGATGTAGTCGTCGGCGAGCTGCCGATCGTCCTCGCGAAGTCGAAGTAGTCGAACACGTTGCTGCCACAGAATGTGCCAGAATGTGTTGAAGTAGTCGACGCTCGCGGTGCATCGACGTTGCAGCGCAAGGTGAAGTCGAGCCAAGTAGTCGAGATCGATGTAGCCGTTCGCTGAAGGATCCGATCTCGAACTTGATGAATCGATCCGTCGATGCACATGCGTGAAGGTAGCAATCCACCGCCTGGTAAACTAGAAAGATGCCATTGAGTTCACCGGTGGTTCTTCGACGCGCTCCCCTACCTGGCGCGCCAGCTGTCGGTGTTTAACCGGCTGCCCACCGAGGGATATGCCCAAGGTGGTAAGTTTTGGGTGAGGAGATGCCGAGATCAGGAACTCGAAGGTGCAAGGAACACAAGACTTAGAAAGGTTCGGGCCGCACGGAGCGTAACACCCTACGTCCTGTATGGTTTGTATTGCCTTTGATGTTGAATGACCTAATGATATTCTCCTTTGAGGGGGGGTCCCTGACCTCCCTTATATATCCGAGAGGTCAGAGTTACAAAGATGCTAACCAACTCCCGTCGAGGAATCACACCAGAACACATCTCGAGTAGATCCTCTCCATGTTGGTTAGCTCTATCTCCTATTTAAACAGGATAAACAAGAGATAAACAAAATGAATAAGAGATAAGACGGGCTTAATCTCTTAAACTTCGTAACGTGCCCAGCCCGGTGGCCCCGGGTCTGACAGCTGGTCCGTGGAGTGCGACCCGTCCCCGGCCGGCAGTGACCCTCCGGAGTGACACCAGGCCCAGGGCTAAGCGTGGTGTCCGCCTTCGCAACGTGTGTAGTCGCGTAAACTTTTCTTTCCGCTGTAAGTTTGGACAAGCCGTTACGCTTGTCAGTTTGCACACTGTTTGTATAAGTTTACTTATATTTGAACTTGGCTTGTAATAATGTATGTATGGCTGTAAATTAAAAGTTGATGAGCTATCCTGTGATGTGAACTCGCCTTCGTGCGAGGCAAACCTGCTTCGATCCTTTTGAACCGTGGTTGTATCGGGCGGAGACCCGACAGACCAAGGGATTGTTCCGTTTGAAGTGCGTTAAGCTGATGGCTATTGTACGGCGATCATTAGCGCACTTGAGCCGGAATAATTCAGGTGGTTCTGCCACAGCTGGTATCAGAGCTGTAGGTTTAGTTTTACATCTGGAAAAGCTCTTAAAAAGTGTTTTTAGGATAAAAGTTTGCCAACAAACGCGTTTGCAAAATACGTCGGATTCGTTAAGGTTGGGGTTTAGAACGTTAAGCCCTAGGGATTTATATGGGGAAAGTATCAGGTGGCTATTAGTATTTATATATGTATAAATAATTCTGACTTGCAGCACTACTTTCTGTCAAAATTTAAATTTCTGTACAACTCAACCTTATATTCTGTTACGACATCTACGAACGGAGGTAAGAAGGTAAGGATCCTCAGCCAACTGAGGGAGCTTGGCCTTCCTGTCGGTGATGCGAACCGAACGCTGTTTCTCAAGCAGTGGCCTACTTGAGATGCTGCCAATATACCAACTTAGGTTGATTATATTGGGAGTATATGGTTCGGCGCAGGGTATGGCGATCGCTGTTCATACCCCCGCATTTTGCGGTACCCCCCGTGAATACGTTGTTTCAATGACGTATGTTAACATTGTCTGTACGGCGGTAATTGTACAGATGCTGTTTCTATAAGTGAG
Source organism: Panicum hallii (assembly GCF_002211085.1). NCBI lineage: Eukaryota > Viridiplantae > Streptophyta > Magnoliopsida > Poales > Poaceae > Panicum > Panicum hallii. Next base: position 31,996,808 of record NC_038044.1, on the reverse strand, counting down.
CAGTAATGTTTGGGGACGCTTTCATGTCGTGCTGCCATGGAAGGTTCATGAGATATATATATATATGTGTATTCTTCTGCAGGTACACTGACCACGCTTACGCTATTAGGATGCGTAGGGTTTACCGATTAGTTATATATAGTGAGAGACGTATGGTTATGCCACCGGAATTAATTACGTAAGTCCGAACATATTCGGCAGTTGTTTTGGTTGTGAGGACGAGTAGTGCGTGCATGCATAATCTGCTAACAAAAGGATTTTCATATATGTTTGAGGTGGTTAAAGATGAAGAATATGTTGTTGTCTCTGGAATGGGTTAATGGAGCTCCAATGATAGTTTTAGGTTGGGTACCTTATATAGAATCTTAGTTTTTCATCTGCTTTCTAGTCTTTGCTGTTATCAGAATTGACTATCTTGTTCCGTTTATCTTGTACTCTCTTAACAAGATAAAAGGTTTCACCATTTGTATTCTGGTCGCAGATGGCAACACCTTCTAACGTTTTCTGGGATCCGGAAGGGCATCTTCATACTAATGCCCTCCATTGGGAAGGTTTCCCTCGTCTACTTTGGGAATCCTTGCAGACCTTCCATTATACAGAACCTCCCCAGTATGATGCTGTCGAACATTTGGAAGAAGGAATTCAAAGAGCTCATGTCAGGATGACTATTCCTCAACATCCTTTTCGTTCACAATGGCAGCCTATTGAGATCAGTATGATAGGCTATCGAATTGTGGATACTATTGAAGCGGCGGCACTAGAAGCCATTTATGCCTTTTGTAGTCAACATCCTGAGGAAGTCGTAGGACAACCCATTGGTTTGTTTGCTACAATAGATCCTGGTGAGTCAGAATGGGACCTCAGGGTAATTCCTAAGAGTCATAGATTGGAAGGTTCTTCAGAAGAAGTCCTACGAGGGATGAGGCGTTTCACGAGTGTGCAGTACCATTATCACTCGTTGCTACGTCGGGAGATAGGCCATTTGATTTATGCTGCACGGAGTCTCCATGGAGAAGCTGCTAGACATATCACCCAGGTGGATCAACTTCAAGCTGTGGTGAGTGAGAAGGATGGGATTATTGCTACTCAAAACGAGACCATCCACCATCAGGAAGATCAGATCAATGAGAGTGATCACATCATCACACAGCGCGATACTGTTATTGAATTTCTACAAGCACAAATCCATGATCTGATCCTTGCGGTTGATGATGCTCAAGCTCATATTGAAGAACTGCAGCAGCCTCCAATCCCTCCCGTTGCACCTGCAGTACCCGAGGCCGAAGAAGAAGATCCAGAGGAGATTGAAGGAGTCTCAGAACTTGATTCTGAGCATGGAGATCCTGTTATCAGCCCCCATCATTCCTCTTCTGGTAGTCAGTCATCAGTAGGAAACTTTGATGACTTTTAGTTGTGGCTAGTGGGTGATGGGTTTAGATATAACTAGTGTATAAAAATGTAATATAAGTGGTGTGTAGGTTATCTAGTTATAGAGCCACTTGTTGTATGCGTGGCATGTGCTTTTAGGCAAAGGTTTGTAATAGCTTGAGTGTGTTAATACAATATGTAAGGATATCAGTATCTGTATAGTAATCTAAATCCTGTGTTTTGGTTATCTTGTTCAACATCTGTGCATCTGTTATAAGTGGATGGAATGGAGCGTATGCATTACATTTCCATTTGGTAATTGCATACTATCTGAAACTGGAGTAAGATTATGGTTGATAATGGATGTCTCCTTTATTTCAGATGGTTGGAGCTACTCGGGGAACCCCAGAAGGATTTCGGGCAGGTCAGCCTGGTAGTTCTCAGCAACCACCACCGCCACCTCCAAACCTGGCCGAGGTTATGGCCCGGCAGACTGAGCTTCTTAATCAACTTGTACAAGCTCAAATGGGCCACTTTCAGCAGCAATCTCGAGGCCGAGGTGAACCCCTATCGGCCAGTTACCAGGATTTCCTCAGCACCCAACCTCCATTATTCCATAAGGCCGATGAGCCTTTAGACGCAGACGCCTGGTTGCGAACTATTGAGTCTAAGTTCGCCTTGCTATCAGCCCCCTGTTCAGATGAGAATAAGGTGCTCTTCGCAGCTCAGCAACTCAGAGGACCCGCCTGTTTATGGTGGGATCAGTTTCATGCCATGCAAGCTGCCGATCATGTCATCACCTGGGACGAATTTTGGACTGCGTTTCTAGCGCATCATATACCAGCAGGACTCATTGAGCGAAAGCTCAATGAATTTTTGAATTTGACCCAAGGTACCCGCACTGTTATACAGTATGCCCAAGTCTTTAATCACTTGTGCCAGTATGCGGGATCTCATGCGGACACTGATGCCCGCAAATGTGATCGCTTTCGCCGAGGCCTAAACATCAAACTTAAGGAATGGCTGAATTTGGTAAAGGCCGACAATTTTAATGAGTTGGTCAATATGCCCATCACTCAAGAAGATTGTATCGTCGCCCACGGAGCAGAAAAGAAACGGAAAGCACCTACAGGGCCTGCAACCTCACAGTCGCCAAGGTATCAGTTGGTTCCGACTAACGCCCCTCGAGCTCTGCCTCGAGTCAATTTACCTGGCAGATGGGTAGCCCGACCTCCCCAGCAAGCACAATTCAACAGACCACCGACACCTCAATTTCAGCAACAACAGCAACAAGGACTGCGGCCGAGCTTTCCGCCAGCTATGCAAGGAAACAACAATTGTCGTTGTTTTAACTGCGGAAGCCCGTCCCACTTTATTAAGGATTGCCCTCAACCTAGGAAACCTTTCCAAGGGCAAACATCTAATCCAAACAACAAGGGCAAGGGTAAGAAACAGGTGGTCCAGGTCCGCCAAGGAAGGGTGAACCTCACCACACTCTCCGAACTCCCTGAAGGGGCACCGATAATGACGGGTACATTTTCTATCAACTATCATCCCGTTATTGTTCTTTTTGATACTGGTGCCACCCATAGTTTTATTAGTATGGATTGTGGGACTAAAGTGGGCTTGGATATCTATTCTATAAATGAAGCCTATAGGATCGTAACTCCTGGTGGTAAAATTTTGTCTAATCAAATCTATAGAATGGTACCAATTCAGCTGGGTAGTCATCTAATCAAAACAGATCTGCTAGTATTAGACCTAAAGGGAATGGATGTTCTTTTGGGTATGAACTTGATGACCCAGCATCATGTGTCCTTAGATATTCCTTCTAGAATTGTGGGAATAGATTCACCTGAGTATGAGTCAACCATTCTCTATCTCCCACAACAGCAACACTTTAACCCTTGTACTTATGCTACCACTGGGGTTAAGTTAAAAGATATCCCTATCGTCTGTGAGTATCCCGATATCTTTCCAGATGATTTGCCTGGAATGCCTCCAGATAGAGATATCGAGTTTATCATAGAACTCCAACCCGGTACAGCCCCTATTTCTAAGAAATCTTATCGTATGCCTCCTAATGAGTTGGTTGAGTTAAAAATCTAACTCCAAGACCTCCTAGATAAGGGTTTCATTCGTCCAAGTGCATCACCATGGGGTTGTCCAGCCTTATTTGTGAAAAAGAAGGACAACAGTTTAAGGTTATGTGTTGATTACCGTCCTCTCAATGCGGTAACTATCAAAAATAAGTACCCCCTACCCCGCATTGACATTCTTTTCGATCAACTAGCGGGAGCCAAGGTGTTCTACAAGATTGATCTTCGTTCTGGCTATCACCAAATTAAGATTCGGCCCAGTGATATTCCAAAAACAGCCTTTTCTACTCGATATGGCTTATATGAATATCTGGTTATGTCGTTTGGTCTCACCAATGCTCCAGCATATTTCATGTACCTTATGAACTCCGTCTTCATGCAAGAGCTCGACAAATTTGTCGTAGTTTTTATTGATGACATCTTGATCTACTCTAAAAACTCATAAGATCATGCTAAGCATCTTCATGTCATCCTTCAGTGATTAAGAGACCATCGCCTGTATGCCAAATTCTCCAAGTGCGAGTTTTGGTTAGATACTGTAAAATTTCTGGGCCATACCATTTCTGGTGATGGAATATCCGTTGATCCCAGTAAGGTACAAGAAGTGATGGATTGGCAACCTCCAATGTCAGTCCATCAGATTCATAGTTTTCTCGGTCTAGCTGGCTATTATCGTCGTTTCATTCCTGACTTTTCCAGAATGGCCAAACCTATGACCGAGCTACTAAAGAAAGGGGTCAAATTCTCTTGGGATCAAAAATTTGAAACTGCATTTCACACTCTTAGAGATCGTCTTACGACTGCTCCAGTCTTAGCTCAACCAGATGTGTCAAAACCTTTTGACATCTACTGTGATGCATCGGGAACTGGACTTGGTTGTGTACTTATGCAAGACAACCGAGTAATTGCATACGCATCACGAGCACTCCGGGTTCATGAACAGAATTACCCCACCCATGATCTCGAGCTCGCAGCTGTTATTCATGCCCTAAAAATCTGGAGACACCATCTGATGGGTACGAAGTGTCATATTTACACTGATCACAAAAGCCTCAAGTATATCTTCACCCAAGCAGATTTAAATATGAGGCAAAGACGCTAGCTAGAACTTATCAAAGATTACGACTTGGAAGTACACTATCATCCAGGCAAAGCCAATGTCGTTGCGGATGCCCTCAGTCGCAAAGCGCATTGTTCTTGCCTATCTGTTAAAGCATTCAACGAGACTCTCTGTTGGGAGATGAGAAAGCTTAATCTAGAAATCATTCCCCAAGGTGACTTAAACCATCTCTCGGTTGAAGCCACGCTTAGGGATGATATTATTCTAGCTCAGCAGCGTAGTGAGGGAGTTGGAATCATTAAGCAGAAGCTAATACAGGGAGAGAAAAAGTACAAATGTTTCCAGGTGGATTCGGAAGGAGTTTTGTGGTTCAACAAACATCTTGTGATACCTAAGGACCATAAACTCCGGAAGCGGATAATGGACGAAGCCCACCTATCCAAATTTTCTATACATCCGGGCAGTACAAAGATGTATCAAGATCTGAAACAAAGCTTTTGGTGGACCCGTATGAGACGAGAAATTGCCAAATATGTCTCAGAGTGTGATATCTGCCAAAGAGTCAAAGCCAGTCATCTGAAGACTGCTGGTACCCTCCAACCTTTAACTATTCCCTCTTGGAAATGGGAAGATATCAGTATGGATTTTATTGTTGGACTACCTAATACTTCTCGGAGACATGACTCTATTTGGGTAATCGTTGATCGATTAACCAAAACAGCACATTTCCTTCCTGTACACACTACGTGTAATGCCAAGAAGTACGCCGAGATTTACTTGGATCAAATTGTTCGCCTTCATGGTATACCGAAAACAATCATTTCCGATCGTGGGACACTGTTTGTTTCTCAATTCTGGGAACAACTCCAAAACGCTCTTGGAACTAAATTAATTCGAAGCTCAGCGTATCATCCTCAGACAGATGGACAAACGGAAAGAATAAATCAGATCTTAGAGGATATGCTTAGAGCCTGTGTCCTCCAATATGATAAGCATTGGGACAAGTGTTTACCACTGGCAGAATTCTCATACAATAACAGCTATCAAGCCAGTCTTAAGATGGCCCCATTTGAAGCATTATACGGTCGCCGTTGTAGAACTCCTTTAAATTGGTCACAAACCGGCGAGCGTAAAGTCTTTGGACCCGACCTTGTCAATGAGGCAGAAGAGAGAATAAGGATCATACAGGCAAATCTCAAGACAGCACAATCTCGACAGAAAAGCTATGCTGATGTATGAAGGAAACCCTTACAATTTCGAGTTAGAGACTTCGTATATCTTCGAGTTTCTCCTACCCGAGGTGTTCAAAGATTCGGTGTAAAGGGAAAACTTGCTCCTCGGTACATTGGACCCTTTGAAGTCTTGAAGTCTGTGGACCTGTAGCTTACCGTCTTCAACTTCCTCCTCAATTAGCGACCGTTCATAACATCTTCCATGTATCCCTACTGAAATCATCGAATCCCAAGCTATCGAAATCGAACCAGATCTGACCTATACTGAACAACCGATCAGGATACTAGACACTAAAGAGAGAAGCACCAGAAGAAAAACCATCAGAATGTACAAGATTCAATGGAACCATCATACGGAAGAAGAAGCAACATGGGAAACCGAATCCTATCTTCAGCATGACTTCCCCGACTTCTTCCAAGCCCACCTCCGAGCTTGACTATTCCATTCCTTTCTATTCCGGAATCTCAGGACGAGATTCTTTTTAGGGGGGAAGGCTGTGACACTCAGATAAATAGCTTGGTCACACCCTAGAGTTTTGGTAGGTTCCTATGTGCAAAGTATGGTAAAAGTATGCTTAATATGTGCAATGTTAAGGACAAAGTGTTATTTATGTAATTAAACTAAACTAGAGGTCCTTTTATGCAAAATGGGTGGAAATGGAGGGAAAAGTTTAAAAGCATGAGGGTTGTTTTGCAAAAGATGGTAACTTGCGGTTAAATTGCAAAAAACATGAGAAACTACCCTTGGATATATGTGTAAAATAATTTTTCCTAAAGGATTTACATAAAGTTTGAAAATCTTACTAAGTTCATAGTATCTTCAAAATTGTTGCTCAACTGCAGATGAACCTTAAAGAAAAGTTGTAGAGTTTGAAAAACTATGCACTTTTGCTTTTTGGACCATCTCCATTTGAGCATTGATTTAAAAGTTATAGGTGTTTTACAGTGGAGTCCCTGTGTTTCTCTGATTTTGCATTTCAGTCCCTTTCTTCTACCTCCCTCTCTTCCTCCCCTGCTTCTCTTCTGTTACACGCCGCCGCCTGCGCCCGGCCTGAGCGCCGCCCTGCGGCTCTGCGCCCTTCTGCGCCCCGCTCCACGCGTCGCGCTGCTCCTCCTCCCACCGCTTGTAGTACCCGCGCTGGCCATCTCCCCTTCCTCCACGTCAGGCAGAAGCCCCGAGCGGCCGCCACGCCGCTCTGGCAGGCCCGCCGGCGCCGCCTCCCCATTCTGTGCCCGGCCGTGTGCTCTTCCCTTCTTCCTTATCCTTCTTCCAGTGGAGCCGTGCTTGCCCTATAAGACCCAGCCGTGCTCCTCCCTCTGTTGTTTTTCCCTTCCCTCCTCCCGGCGATCCACAGCACCGAAGCGCCGCCGCTCTGTTGCCGCCATAAATTCTCCCCACCCACACAACCCCACTCCGATTCCGCTGGCCCAGAGCCTCCCCGCCTCCTCCCCTTGCTCCACAGCCTAATCCGGTCCACCCCCGACCATCCCCCTCACCGATTTGCCACATCCCGAGCCGCCCCTCACCGGCACCGCCCGTGATCGACCTCGTCGTCGACAGTCCGCATCGTCACCTCTCCGGCCGAACCACGTACGGAAATCAACTCCCCACACCTTGCTGGTGCTCGTGCGCGCACTAGATCCCCGTGTTCGCCGGCCCTTCCCCGGGAACGACGGCGTGCCGCCACGGCCGCCGCCCCTCCTCGCCGTCGGCACGGTTGCCCCTCTGTCAGTCGAGCCCCGCTTGGTCCAATGTGTTCCTCGCCTCCCGCTGATCATGCTTGACCGGTCCTTCCTCGCCGGCGACCTCGCCGCCGGTGGGAACTCACCGGAGGCCGAGCGTCCGGCCATGTCGAGACCAGGCAGGGGTGTGCTCGTGAAAAGAAGCTTTCTTTCAGGGGCCTGAACGCATAAAACTTGACCCCCCCTTGGTTCTGTTATTTCATGTGTGTGTGTTTCTTGTCTTGCAAAATTCATAGGAAATCACAGAAAAATCCAAAAATTACAAAATTAGTTTTGTTAGAAACTAGAATTCAAACCCTATAACTTTTGTTAAAGAAGTTTAATTTGAACTAAAATACTTTTACCTCTATTTTTAACCTAAGGTTAAAGAGTGGTTTGTGCTTAACTCTTACATTTTTTTTGCTTTGTGCTTATGATTTTTGGCATGTATGTTCCATGAGCTATATGTAACTTTGTATTAAGATTCCAAACTCAAATTTGTTTTATAACTTAACTTCTTTTGATTTGGGCATTTCGAATTTGAAATGTTAGCTAAACATGTTGTGTAAACCTTTTTAGTTAAGATCTCTTGTCTTTCTCTAAGGTGTTAATGTTTAGTGCCTTATTTCCAAAACTTTATGATCTTATTACTTAAAGTTTTGAAATTAAATTTAGGTTTAAATTCAAATTCAAATTTAAATATTTTAATTCTTGTTTGCAACAAATTCAGCAATATCTTTATGATTCCTTCGTAATAATAAACCCTCTTTATTTTATGAACTCTGGTGTGTTAATTTGATGAATTACAACTTTTATAATATAAGATCTTAAAGTTAAATTGTACCTTACTTAATTTACTGCATCTCATATAGAGTCAACGACGCTCGACGACGGGGATTACGAATTGGTCTTAGGACAAGACCAAGGCTTTTCTGAAGACCCAGCGCAAGTGTAACACCCTAATGTAATTTTCCCAAATTTTGAGGAATTTATTTGGGCTTAAATAAAATTTCCAGGGTTTTCTCTAATTTATCTTGCATTTAAAGTAATTTTATAACGCAAGTAATTAAAATTTATGATAGGATCAACTTGTTTGTGCATTCATGCTGGAGCATTGGTTTTATTTGTGTGGAGTGTATAGAGTTTGAATTCAAATTTATTTGAATTCAACTAGATTTGTTTGAATGGTTTGGGTGTAGAAAAGAAAAAGGTAAAGAAGAAGGAAAGAAACCAGCCCAACCCTCTCTCAGCCCGGCCCACCTCCTTTCCCTCTCCCTCTCTCCCCCTCGGGCCCTTTTCCCCTCCTCTCTTCCGCATGGGCCACCCGAGGCCCAGCACCCCTCCCCTCTCCCCTCCCCGCTTGGGCCGCGCCGGCCCAGCTCTCCCCGTTCCCCAGCCCAGGCGCGCCCCCTCTCCTCTCACCCTCTGACCCGATGTCCCCACGCGTCAGCGCTCCCTTCTCTTTCCTCCCTTTCTTCTCCGAAGCAACTTCCCCCCCCGAGATCTCCGGCAAGCTCCCTCGCCTCGGGCCTGCACGCCAATGGGATCCCGCCGCCCTACAAAAGGGGTTTTCCCCGTCCCTTGGAACCCTAACCCTAAGCTTTGCAGGACCCGAGGCACCCTAGCGCTACCCCCGCTCTGCTCCGCCTCGTTCCCCCTCTCTGCGCCACCGTGGGCACGCCGTTTTACCGCACCCCGGCCCGCTCGAGCCCCCGCATCAGCTTCGCCTCACCACCCAGGAACTCCAGCGCCCTTCACCCTCGACTCCGGTCTGCTATTGTGCCCGAATTTCTCCCGAAGGTCGTCGCAGGTGAGCACGGCCGCCGCCGCAATTGCTTGCCGCCGGAGGACCGCGGGCCCCCTTAACACTTTGGTCGCCTCCGCAGGAGCTTCCCGGATCGATCCCCGCAATCCAGAGGGTCCGGCCACCTCGGCATCACCCTCCTCCGCGAGAGCCCGATCTCCTCCGCCGCAGGACCTCGTCGCCGGCCATCCTCCGCTGTAGCACCAGCCACCACAAGCCCCTGGTGAGCACCACACTCCCTCCCCGCAGCTTATGCACTAGATGTCGAAGCCCGGGACCCTTCCTAGCCCCTGGAGCGCCGCTCGCCGGCGATGTCCGCCACCCCGAGCCGGAACCCCGACCGCGCTGCTCACCGGTGACCAGTGCCGCCCCTCGCCAGCACAGGTCACGCACGAGCTCCAGCTAGCCGCGCTGAGCCCCCAGGAGCGCCCGCCGTGTCTCTCTGGTCCTCTTAGGCTCAGGCCCTGCTTGAATAGGCCCTCGGAGGACGGATTTGGCCAGCGCCGGCGAGGCACCGCCACGGAATGCATCGCTGGAACAGTAGCGCCGCCCCCCTCTACAGCCAAAAACCCCTGAGCGTTCGATCTGTAACGAGTGGACGAGATTAGATCGCGTGACGTTTAGATCTGAGCTGTAAGATCGTGATCCAGCGGATGGAACTTCCCCGTACCGGTTCGCCCTTGTTTTAAATCTGAGCCGTCCATTCCAGATCCGGTGTGCTGTATTAGATCTGAGGGAAGAGGGAGTCCGGAGCGTAGGATCGAGATCCAACGGGCGAGAACCGCGCGTACCCCTTCGCGGGAGAGATCTAATCTGGGCCGTTAGGAGTAGATCTGACGATCCAGATTATAGCGTACCGCTTCAGCCTGGCCTTCTTGCTAAAGAGCCCCTGTCTTTTAGAGAAATAAACCCGCAGTCCTAGTTAGTTGAGAAATAATTCCAGAACGACCCAGAATCTTGCTCGGACCCCCCCCCCCCCGAGCTTCCTGGAATTAGTACCCGTAGTCCATGTCCGGTGTTTTCGTGTGTTAGCCCCTGCGTCTAGCCTTTATTTACGTTTAGGTCCCTGGTTTTTGTCCAGAACCCCCCTGTAGTCCAGTTTTTCTCGCAGATAGGTCCCTGGATCTTGTTTCAAGCGTAGAATTCGCGTCTTAGCTCCGTTTTAGGTGTTCTTTACATCCACGCGATCGTTGTAACGCGTAGAATAGTTTTAGGCCAGTTTTGTGTGATGTTCTATTGTATTGGTGTACTGTTTTCTTATAGTTTGCTATGGTTGTGCATGTGTGTATGTGTGGACTATGCTTGATGATCGTGAGTAGACGCGGAGCCTTTGGACCAGTACCAGGAACCACCATCTTCTGAAGCTTTTGAGCAGCAGCAAGAGAACTTTGAGGAAGGCAAGTATAACATAAACCTCCTATCACTTTTTAATACAATTTCATACTGCATTTTAATACTGTATGCCTATAAGGATTTCCTAGCCACTTTATATCCTATATATATATCCTTTGGGTTGCATTTTGGTTAGTTGTGCTAGGTTGCTGCGCTATAACACACTTGGTCCTTGTTAATTAATTTGATTAATGGTCTTATGCAACTTAATCCTGAGAGTGACCTCTGTGCTGCGTGCTTGAGCGGCTCACGTCTCCTTAAAAGATGTTTTTGTTAGAAACTTGGTTTAGGGGGCCAGCACGGTGCTTAGTGCTTGGTTGGCCACTCTCCATAAGGACCGGTTCATAGAGCGACAACCTGGGACAACCGCGCAACCACAAGACTGGAATGGGACGGTCTTGACTTACTAATTAGGTCATGTTGGTTCGGGAGTAACTTACCTGCATGGGCAAGAGGGGTGGTAAGCTTCAATGGTCCCTGCTCCTCCGGCTTGGTCTGTGCTGTGTGTCTTGTACCCCCGGAGGTGGGCCCCATCGTTGCTGATCCAGAATCCTTAGCGGTTACACCTTACCAACGTGATCCTTTGTAACGGTCTCGTAGTGTGCTTGCTAGCCATCACACCTAAGGAAGTGTGACGAACAACTAGCGTAGCTCACGACTTGTGGGTAAAGTTGTGCAACCTCTCAAGAGTGTAAAACTGATATATCAGCTGTACTCACAGTCATGAGCGGCCCAGATCCTCCTTTTGATTAGTGGGGTTATCAACCTTTGATTAGGGAGATTTCCCCGGGTGGTTTTGGTTTGGTTGGTTTCTCAGTAGTTCTTAACTAATATTGATTAATTTCTTATGCAATATGGGTTTATGGTAATTCATCCACTTATAGTAAATAGTTTTAATAAAATTTGCCAAGATTAAAAGCTACTGCAGTTGAGTCAGCTAACCCTAGAGCCTTATACTCGTGTTATACTTGTTGAGTACAAGTTGTGTACTCACACTTGCCTCTTCCTCTCTTCTGTTCTCTTTGGGATATCTTCAACTGCTGCTCAGTACCAGGCGACGTGGAGGACTACATCGGTGGACTCGACGATTTCTAGGCGTTGTCTCCCAGTTGACGTCCCTGTGGCGCCCTACTCTTCATGTATTTATTTACGCTTCCGCATTTCTTGAACTGATTCTTGATTCAGTTGTAATAAAGACATTCCTTTTATAATTTATACGCTTTTATTCGTGACATGTGTTGTGATATCTTGATAATCTGTTGTATATATGCGTGACTTGATCCTGGCGCATATATGATTGCTCGATTTATGTTCTTATAAATCGGGTGTGACAGTCGTCGAAGGACTAACTGAAGCCCCGAACCCAAGTTCAGAAGCCTTTGACACTCCTGCCCCCAACCCCACTCAAGAAGGCAAGCCCCGGACATATCCCACTACTTTATATACACTGTAATCTATGACTATTTATATGTACTTATGCATTACGTCTAGGAGTTGTAATGAAACCCTAGATGCATGAATACTAGGAATCCAATGTATTGAACCAAGTCCTTATCGCATAGATGCTCCGCTAATAGGGCCGGTAGAAGTCGGGTGATTTCCTGTCACCTGCGCGATACAGGAGTTGCTTGTTTACAATTCTGCAACCACTATAAGGATGACGGATAGGGTCATGTGCTTTATCATGACCTGGAAGTTTACCCTATCTGTTTTGATAAAAGCTTTAAGGTCGAAATGTGTGGTAGTGGTGGCTAAGCGTTTGAAAGTACTAGCCACATGCCGCAAAATATGGTAAGCGGTAAGCCTAGTAACCAATCGGCCCGGCAAGTGGACATACCTCCCACCACTCGATCTTTGTTTTATGTTCACACACACCGACGTGTGGGAGTACGTTCTGCAAGGCAGACAGGAATACGGGTTTTGTAGTCGCGCTACAGACGTATGTCCTGTACACATTGGGTGTGCGTATGGTTCTGCAGTCGCTTGTGGTGGCCTGTCTACGACCCGGAATGAAAGGCAAACGGTTGCTTCGGAACTATCATTGGATGTTCCAAGCGTGTGTGTTAGGTTTACCTTGCAAGGTTAAAAATTGGATTCAGAATCGTCCGCCTCTCACGAGGATTGAGATTGCTTATCCCTTCTGCCACATCGAGTAAAAAGTATAATTGTTGATGGAATAATCTTGATGAATGATAATCTATATCATGCTTGTTTAGTATAGGTGCTTACCTAGAATGGCTAATCAAGCTAGAATCTGAAAGCTAAAACTTGAAAATAGTTTATACTCTCTGTTGCTTTTCTGCTGAAAATAAACTCAGAGCCCCATATAATACCTTCATGAGTCTAGTTATGGGTTAAAGTATACCCAAACTTGGGTAAGCCTTGCTGAGTATTAGAATACTCAGCCTTGCCAATATCTGTTTCAGGTATGACCTTCAAGAACCCCACGGACAACCTTGTGTGGCCAATGTCCGTTCCTTATTGCTGGTCCGTGGAGTGGGACCCATCCCCGGCTAGCAGTGACCCTCCGGAGTGACACCAGGCCCAGGGCTAAGCGTGGTGTCCGCCTTCGCGACGTGTGTAGTCACGTAAACTTTTCTTTCCGCTGTGAGTTTGGACAAGCCGTTATGCTTGTCAGTTTGCACACTATTTGTATAAGTTTACTTATATTTGAACTCAGCATGTAATAATGTATGTATGGCTGTAAATTAAAAGTTGATGAGCTATCCTGTGATGTGAACTCGCCTTCGTGCGAGGCAAACCTGCTTCGATCCTTTTGAACTGTGGTTGTATCGGGCGGAGACCCGACAGACCAAGGGATTGTTCCGTTTGAAGTGCGTTAAGCTGATGGCTATTGTACGGCGATCATTAGCGCACTTGAGCCGGAATAATTCAGGCGGTTCTGCCACAGAAACTAGTTTATTCAGATCGTTGAGGGAGCACTTACTGTGTGTCCACTCCGTGGTCGATGGCTGCGCCTCTTTCTCCTTTTCCTTGATCTCTGACTTCTTGGGCGCCATCTCCGATGCGCTGGCCACGAGATGCTCGGGGGCTGCGGGGAGAGGGGCGGGGAGGTCGGAGCGGGAGGATTTCTTTGGGGGATGGCGACGGCGCTTGGTCCCGATTGGGGATTTCGGCGGATCTTGGCAAAATGCAGATTGAAAGCACAGTCTTTTCCACTACTATCACGGGGTTAAATAACCAGCGGGGTGGGGAAAAGTTACTGTTCCGAAGTTGAAGGGTCGTTTTTTGGAATATTTCGAAGATGAGAGGTCATTTGGTGGGCTGTTTGGATTAAATATTCGATTAATCATTTTTTCAGGGCTAGTTAGCTCGAGAAAAGGGATTTTTTGGATTGATGATCTAGCTTCTATCATTTGTATCATCATTTTGGTACTTTTTCAAGTCATCATTTTTAACCTGCATGCCACGGTTTGAGATCCTTAACTCCATATTTGTGGGATTTGGATTCAAGGCTCGGGGGCTGCGGGATACGTGGCATCGACTACTTATTTTTCAAATTTCTTTGACGAACAAGAAGGATTACAGACAAATGGGACCCTCAGCTTGATTCTCTGATTCAACCTAAGGCTCGGGGGCTACTCCATATGGAGTGCGATTTTTCAAATTGCACACCATGATTAAAAATAAAATTTGGGGCATGAGCACCTCATAGCTTCGATGCAGCCAAGCAAGTACTCGAAGAAGGATTTCAAGAAAAGCTTTAGAAGAAGTCGAAGATTGCTTCAAAAGTACTCAACAAGCCTGCAGTACTCAGCTACGGAGAGCTCGGGGGCTTGTCAGACCGGGGCCACCGGGCTGGGTACGTAACGTAGTTTAAAGAGGTCTAAGAGATTATGTCCGTCGTATCTCTTATTTATTTTGTTTAACTCTTGTTTATCCCGTTTAAATAGGAGATAGAGCTAACCAACACGGAGGGGATCTACTTGAGATATGTTCTGGTATGATCCCTCAGCGGGTGTTGGTTAGCATCTTTGTAACTCTGGCCTCTCGGATATATAAGGGAGGTCAGGGACCCCTCTCAAAAGAGGATCTCTAGGTCATTCTACACAAAAGGCAATACAAACCACCATACAGGACGTAGGGTGTTACGCATCTTGCGGCCTGAACCTGTCTAAGCTTTGTATTCCTTGCACCTTCGAGTTCCTGATCTCGGTGTCTCCTCACCCAAAACTTACCACCTTGGGTATATCCCTCGGTGGGCAGCCGGTTAAACACTGACACCTCTTGCTCTGGTCTGGCAGAGTAAGGACTGTCACCGTAGTCAACCTCTTCTTCAGCTCCTCGAAGGCCATCTGACGCTCATTAGTCCAGGAGAAATCCACACCCTTCTCTAGCAAGGAAGTTAAAGACTTCGCAATCTTGGAGAAATTCTCAATGAACCTCCGATAATATCCTGCTAAGCCCGGAAAGGAGAGAACTTCCTTCACTGTATGCGGCACCACCCAGTCAAGCACATCCTTCACCTTGCCGGGGTCCACCGCAATACCTCCCTTGGAGATGACATGACCGAGGAATGGAACCTCGTCAATCCAGAATTCGCACTTGCTGAGCTTGGCATATATCTTGTGCTCTCTCAACCTCTGCAACACGAGCTCCAGATGCTTCTCATGCTCTGCCTTTGACTTGGAATATACTAGGATATCATCAATGAATATCACCACAAAGGTGTCCAGATAATCCATAAAAACCTTGTTCATCAGATGCATGAAGAAAGCTGGAGCATTGGTCAGGCCGAAGGACATAACCGTATACTCGTATAGCCCATACTTGCAAGTGAATGCCGTCTTCAGGATATCCTCGGGACGAATCTTCAGCTGGTGATAACCCGAACGCAGATCAATCTTCAAGAATACACAAGCACCCTAAAGCTGATCAAAGAGATCCTCAATATGAGGTAATGGATGCTTGTTCTTGATGGTGACTGCGTTCAGATCCCGATAATCGACGCACATTCTCTTCGCGCCATCCTTCTTCTCTACAAGCGACACACGAAAAGCCCAAGGAGAGAAGCTACGACGGATATAGCCCTTGGCTAGCAACTCGTCGATGGTCTTCTTAACTTCCTCACGCTCAACGGGTGCCATATGATAGGGCCGCTTAGCAATAGGAGCTGTGCCATGCAAGAGATCAATAGAAAACTCAATGTCGCGATCAGGCGGCATACCTGGCAAATCATCCGGGAAAACATCCGGGAATTCAGACACCACGCGAATACCATCCGTGGGTCTAGCCTCCATCTGACAAAGAAATCCAGAGGGCTCCGAAGCACTGACTGTGACTTCCTCTCTATCCGGTGCTGACAAGTGGACAGTCCTCTGAGCACAATCAATCCTGACACCCCATCTAGCAAGGGTCTCCATTCCCAAGATCACATCGATACCCTTGGTGTCTAGCACCATCAAATTTGCACTGAACCCTACCCCCTTATGGCAACACTGACTCTGGGGCCGAAGATATGAGACCTCAACTGCCCTCCCGGTGAAGATACTATCATGCACTTCTTTAATTATCTAGTACGAATACCATGATGCTCGACAAAAGACTGAGTAATGAAGGAATGTGTAGCACCAGTATCGAAAAGCACTATAGCAGGGTGGGTATTAACCATGAACGTACCAATAACCACGTTGGGAGCCTCGGCCGCCGACTCGGCCGTCACATGGTTGACCCTGCCCTGTGATGGCGCCTTGGGCTGAGCTGGGCGCCCCTGCTGTCCAAGCTGCGCCTTCCGGGGACAAGCGTTGGCATAGTGTCCCGGCTCGCCACAGTGATAGCACGCCCGTGGGAATGCTGGAGCCTGCTGTCCGGCAGGAGGAGTAGGCACTCCCTACCGCGGAGCTGGTGGAGCCGGTGGAGCTGAGCGTGCCGAAGGTGCTGGGAACCTCTGGCCCTGTCCGGCCTGCTGCTGCTGGGGATGAGGCGGGTACTGCTGCTGTCGCGGCTGGTACAGCTGGATCTGCCTCTGCTGCTGCTGCTGCGGGTGCTGGTACCGAGGCCGAGTGTTGCTGCCAGACGCAGCAGGAGTCATCTTCCTCTTCTTGTCCTCAATCTCCCGGCGCTTGCGCTCGGTGTTGAGGGCGGAGTCCACCAGATGGTTGAAGTTGTCAAAGCAGCAGTTCAGGAGTGCGTACTCAATATGATCATCCAGCCCCTCCCTGAAGCGCTCCTGCTTATCGCAATCATTGGCGACCTCAGCGGGGACGTAGCGAGCGAGCTGGAGGAAACGGTCACGGTACTCGGTCACGGTCATAGCTCCCTGAAATGATAAGTACCGGAAAAAGAGGATGGAAATTACTCAGCATTTCCTATTTCATGGAGGTAAACAAGGGTGGGCTTGAGCTCAAAAAGGAACTGAGAGAAGATTTTTACTCTAATTTACCTGCTTAAGCGCAAGGAACTCCTTGTGCTTCATCTTCATGACTCCAGCGGGGATGTGGTGGTTCCTGAAGCGCTCCCGGAACTGGACCCAAGTGAGGGCGTCGCGGTCCCGAGCTGGGTAGGACTCCCACCAGTCGAGAGCTGAGCCTCCCAGCTGCCCTGCTGCGTACAGAACTCGCTCCCGGTCGTCGCATTGAGCGACATCCAACTAGCGCTCCACCGAACGAAGCCAGTCGTCAGCCTGGAGTGGATCAGCCGCATGGGAGAACGTCGGCGGGTGACCCTCAGAAAGTCCGCACGCCTGTCGCAGGGCTGCTGCGGTGGAGGAGGTGGCGGCTGAGTGTGGATCTGCTGCATAGTCTGAACAGTGTTGTTCAGAGTGGCCATCATCTGCATCTGGAGCTGGAAGAACTACTCTGGAGTCAGAGGTGGGGGCATCGGCATCGGCATCGACTGGCCGGTACTCTGATTGTTCTGCCCCTGCTGGCCAGAACCGGTGCCGGTGCTCCTGGTGTTCACCATCTGTTTGCAGCGGAACGAAATTTATAAGAGACCAATATTGTACAATTCCGGAAAAAAAACTCTGACAGGATAAAGTAGAGAGTAAAGAGTGTACGATTTTACCCCCCAACGGTCTATCTCAGTTTTATTACTTAATTCAAGTTTGCGTGAAAGTCGATTTGCATGAGCAAGTTTAACTTCTAAACTATGCAATCAACCAAAAATCCAAATCAAACATTTTGCACAATCACAAGCACTCAATATCCACACTTTAGCTGAGTTTATCACTCCACTTGACTAAAAAAAATAGGCGCTCTAGCGTATTTTTCTTTTGCAAGGCATCCTAGGCTTATGAGGACATACAGAAAAATTTCAGGCCAACATCTACGGAAAAGATCAAACTAATTCTCGGAAAGGACAAGAGAGAGAACTAACAAATCGAAGTTTAGAACTCAAGGAATAGAAGCAGAAATGGATTTTCGAGGTTTGCGGAAGCAAGACGAGAGAAAAGAAGTCCTTAGACTCGACCATTTCTACCTAGGCTTCGTCCTGCAGTCGACATGGCTCTAATACCAATTCTGTCACACCCGATTTACAAGGACATAAATCGAGCAATCATATATGCATCAGGATCAAGTCACGCACATATACAACAGAATTATCAAGATATCACAACACATATCACGAAATAAAAGTGTATAAATTGTAAATGCATATCTTTATTACAACTGAATCAAAGAATCAGTTCAAGAAGTGCGGAAGCCTAAAATAAATACATGAAGAACAGGGCGCCACAGGGACGTCGGCTGGGAGACAAACGCCTAGAAATCGTCAAGTCCGCTGATGTAGTCCTCCACGTCGCCTAGTACTGAGCAGCAGTCGAAGATATCCCAGAGAGAACAGAAGAGTGGAGAAAGCAAGTGTGAGTACACAACTTGTACTCAACAAGTATAACACAAATTATGAGACTCTACAGTTAGCTGACTCAACTGCATTAGCTTTTAATCTTGACAAATTTTATTAAAGCTATTTACTACAAGTGGATGAACTACCATAACCCAAGTTATATAAATAAATAATTAAAATTTATCATGAGTCTACTGAAAACCAAGCCAAACCACCAAAGATAAACCCCACTAATCAGATGGAGGATCTGGGCCGCTTATAACTGTGAGCACGGCTAGTATACCAGTTTTACACTCTCGAGAGGTTGCACAACTTTACCCACAAGTCGTGAGCTACGCTAGTTGTTCATCACACTTCCTTATGTGAGATGACTAGCAGGCGCACTACGAGACCGTTACAAAGGATCACGTTAGTAAGGTGTAACCGCTAAGGTTTCTGGATCAGCGATGATGGGGCCCACCTCACGGGGGTACAAGCACACAACGCAGACCAAGCCGGAGGAGCAGGGACCATTGAAGCTTACCACCCCTCTTGCCCCGCAGGTAAGTTACTCCCAAACCAAAATGACCTAATTAGTAAGTCAAGACTGTCCCATTCCAGTCTTGTGGTTGCGCGGTTGTCCCAGGCTGTCGCTCTATGAACCGGTCCTTATGGAGAGTGGCCAACCAAGCACTAAGCACCGTGCTGGCCCCCTAAACCATGTTTGTATAAAAACATATTTTAACGAGACGTGAGCCGCTCAAGCACACAGCACAGAGGGCCACTCTTAGGATCAAATTTAATTAAAAAGGACCATAATGTGTGAGAGCGCAGCACCTAGCACAACTAACCAAAATGCAACCTAAGGTATTTATATAAAGGATAAAAGTGGCTAGGGAATCCTTATAGGCATACAGTATTAAAATGTATTATGAAATTATATTTAAAAGTGATAGGATGTTCATGTTACACTTGCCTTCCTCAAACTCTCCTGGCTACTGCTCAAACGCATCTAAAGAAGGTGGCTCCTGGTACTCCTCCGGTGGCTCAACGTCTACTCACGATTGCAACGCCAAAATATGGTCCACACACGCACATACATGCAAACAATGGCAAAAGATAAGAAACAGTACAATAATACAATAAAACAACATACAAAACTGAGCTAAAGCTATTCTACGCGTTACAACAATCGCGTGAGCGTGAAAACCACCTAAAACAGAGCTAAGACACGAAAACTAGGGCTAACACAAGGTCTAGGGGCTTATCTGCGAGAAAACCGAAATTTCCAGGGGGTTCTGTGCAAAAACTGAGCACTAAAATGTAATTAACTTATAAACTTTAGGGTTAGACTGCAAAACCACACATCCAGGGACGGCGGACCCTATTTCTGGAAAGCTCAGGGGCTTCGGTGTAAAAATAGGGGCTCAACTGGAATTACTTTTGAACTAACGTGGACTACAGGATAATTCCAAAGAAACTCAGGGTCTCTTTAGCAAAGCTGCCAGGGCGAAGGGGTACCTTCTAATCTGGGCTGTTGGATCTAGATCCGACGATCCGGACCTGATCTAATCTTGATCTAATCCTGGGCGTGGGATTCAAAACGGGCGGCTCAGATTTAAAGAGAGGGCGAACCGGTATCTGCCGATCTGATCTGTTGGATCACGATCTCGCGGCTCTGATCGAAGGGGTAAGCGATCTAATCTCGACCGCGGGCTCTGGATCGGACGGCTGACACTTAACGCGAGCGAGGGGCGGCGGCGCTGGGTCGCTGGAGCGGTTTCCCGCGGCGGCGCGTGGCTCGGGCTCGCTGGACTTCACCGTACATGGCGCCTCGGGGGTCAAATCGATCGGGCCCTGGGTCTGGCATGATCTGCATGTCATGCGTGATCTTCCTGGAGCCAAAGCGGGGCTCGAGGGTGCTCTGGGCTGCGCGTGCGGTGGCGGAGTCAGATCTGCACGGCGGCGCACGCCGGCGTGTGCACGTTCGCGCGGTTCTGGGCACAGGAGCGGTGGCAAACGGTCGTGTGCGCATGCTCAGTGCACAGGCAAAGGTAGAACAGGCATC
Organism: Panicum hallii; assembly: GCF_002211085.1. NCBI lineage: Eukaryota > Viridiplantae > Streptophyta > Magnoliopsida > Poales > Poaceae > Panicum > Panicum hallii. The sequence goes on along the minus strand of NC_038044.1, from coordinate 31,976,275 downwards.
GGGTGGTGTCGTGCTGCGTTGCAGAGTTGCTGCCACGGCGGAGCGATGGCGGCGGAATGTCGGCGACGGCGGTCCGGTCTCTGTGGTGACCTAGATGCTACGACACCTAGCACAACAGGAAGAGCAGGACCACGTGGTGCTCACCGAGGGCTCGAACTGACCGGAGAGAAAGCGCAGGATGGCTGGCGGCGAGGTCCGAGCGGCGGGTCGGCGTGGAGCTCACGGAGGGATCCGATGCAGGGCGTCTCCGGGCTTCTGATCACCACGGGTCAACTCATGGTGTTCCTGTGGAGATGCTACGAGGGTCAAGAAGGTCGAGGAGCTACCGGTGGCGAGGAATCGAGGTGTGGAGCAACTCACCGGCGGCGGTCATTGGGTGAAATTCTGGCGCTACACGGGTCGGGGTGGTGAATGGGGGATCGGGGAGCTTCCTGGCGGTGAGGCGATGCTGATGCGGGCCTTAGCCGGGGCTGGGGTGTAGCGAGGCGGCCGGTCCACGTCGGGGCAGTGAGCTCTACGCGGCAGAGCGAGCCGGCGGTGGCGCTAGGGTTCGGGTGGCGGCCATAGGTCTTAGGGTTAGGGTACCAGGAAGTTGGGGATCCTATTTGTAGTGCGGCGGGGCATCCTCGGCATGCGGGCCTGACGTGTGGGCTCGCCGGAGATCTCGGGGGCTTGGGCACGTCAGGGAAGAAGGAAAGGAAAGGAGAAAGGGGCGCCGACAGGTGGGGTCGGCCGGTCAGAGAGAAGGAGGGAGAGAGAGCGCGGGCTGGCTGGAGGCGGGGTGCTGGGCTGAGCACGGGAGGAGGAGGTGGGCCGAGCGGAGCAGGCCGCGTGCGGGAGGGGGAAGGAGAATGGGCCGTGGGGAAAAGGGAGCCGGCCCGAGGGGGAGAAGAGGAACAGGCCGGGCTGGGCCGCCTGGGCTGTTTTCCTATTACCTGGGTTTCTAATCCTTTTCTATTTCTTTTCCTGGTTTTCAACTTCAAACCTATTTGAATTCAAATCAAAGTTTGAATTCAACTCCTATGCACTCAACCAAATAAAACTTATGCACCAGCATGAATGCACAAACATGTTGAACCTAAAATAAATTTTTAATTCTTTGTGGAATTTAATTAAATTAAATGCAAGCTCGGCAAAGTAAATCCTTAGAAAATTACTGGAGCCAAATTAAATTCATTATAAATCTCAAAATTTTACATTAGGGTGTTGCAGCGGTGCTCCAGGAGCACGGGATCCGGGATGAGAAGTAGCGTGGGTGGCTATCGACGGCGGCCAGAGGGTGCGGTGGAGGTCCGGCGAGGAGGTGCGCTCGGGGAAGAGAAATGCCGTGGACAAGAAGTGTTTGGGTGAGTAAAGAAGGTTGTGGAGCAGTTGCTGAGCATGTTTTAAGGCTGGGAGAGGCGCTGCGTGTGCGAGCAGGAGTTGTCAACGCCGGCGTCACCCGTGGCAGCTCGGGCGGCGGTCGCGCGACGTGGAGAGGCAAGGAGAGAGCCAGCGCGGGCCGGGGAAGTGGCGGCGCGGACGCAGGGGCAGCACGTGGCGCGAGGAAAGGCGGCACGGGGGCGGCGGGTGCCCGGCACATGGCCGGCGGAGCGGAGGGGTTGGGCGCGAGCAAAAACAGAGGAGGAGAGGGCTGGAGGTAGACGAAGGGGATCTATTTGCAATTTCGTGAAAGTGCAGGGACTCCTCTGTAAAGCCTAGATAACTTTCAAACATAGATCAAATGAAAATGTGCCCTAAAGCAAAAGTGTAGGGTTTAACAAGATCTACAACTTTGCTTTAAGGTTCAGTTACAAAAGAGATAAGGATTTGAAATTAACATAAAACTTGGCAAAGCTTTAAACTTTAAGTAAATCCTATTTAAAATTCTACACTACACTTGCATCGTTTGTGTAGTTTCACCTATATTTGTGATTTAAAGGCAAGTTCTTGACTTTTGCAAAACAACCCTAATAGGTTTTGATTTTGCCTCCCATTCTCTCCCACTTAACACTAAAGGACCTATATTTTTCAGAATTACATAGATGTCCTTTTTCCCTTTTGCTTTCAAATTTGAACACACATACACAAGATCAAACATGCACACTTTATACTAGAATTTAGTATGTTTATAATCCTAATACCTGAATGTCATAGCCTTCCCCCCTAAAAAGAATCTCATCCAGAGATTCCGGACAGAATGGAATTGGGCGATTAGATTTAGGAGTTGGCTTGAAGGAAATCTGGGAAATTCCGTCGAAGATAGGATTCGGTTTCCCTAGTCGCTTCTTCTTCGGTGTGATGATCCCACTGAATTTTGAACATCTTGATAGTTTCTCTTCTAGTGCTTCTTTCTTTAGTGTCTAGCACTCTGATTGGATGTTCGGTATAAGTTAGATCAGATTGGATTTCGATGGTTTGGGGATGATGATCTCGGTAGGAACTTTGACACATTTTCTAAGTTAAGATACATGGAAGATGTCATGGATGGCCGCTAACTGAGGAGGAAGTTGAAGACGGTAAGCTACGGGACCACAGATTTCGAGAATTTCAAAGGGTCTGATATATCGAGGAGCAAGTTTTCCTTTTACGCCGAACTGTTGAATACCTCGAGTAGGAGATACTCGAAGATATACGAAGTCTCCAATCTGGAACTGTAACGGTCTCCTTCGTATGTCAGCGTAGCTTTTCTGTCGAGATTGGGCGGCCTTGAGATTATTCTGAATAGTCTTCACCTTTTCTTCGGCTTCGGTGACAAGGTCCGGTTCAAAGATTTTACGTTCGCCGGTTTGTGACCAACTCAAAGGAGTTCGGCAGCGGCGACCGTACAATGCTTCAAACGGAGCCATCTTGAGACTGGTTTGATAGCTGTTGTTGTAAGAAAATTCTGCTAGCGACAAGCATTTGTCCCAATTCTTGTCATACTGAAGTACACAGGCTCTAAGCATATCCTCTAGAATCTGATTTACCCTTTCAGTTTGCCCGTCTGTCTGAGGGTGATATGTAGAGCTTCGAATTAACTTAGTTCCAAGAGCATGTTGAAGTTGCTCCCAGAACCGAGCGATGAATTGTGCTCCACGATCAGAAATGATCGTCTTAGGCACTCCATGAAGACGAACGATTTGATCTAGATAGATCTCGGCATACTTTTTGGCGTTGTAGCTAGTATGCACAGGAAGGAAATGGGCAGTCTTGGTCAATCGATCCACGATTACCCAAATAGAGTCATGCCTTTCGGAGGTGTTGGGTAAGCCAACGATAAAATCCACGCTGATATCTTCCCACTTCCAAGAGGGAATGGGTAAAGGTTGAAGAATACCAGCAGTCCTTAGATGACTGGCCTTAACTCTTTGGCAAATATCACACTCCGAGACATACTTTGCAATTTCTCGTTTCATACGAGTCCACCAAAAGTTCTGTTTCAAATCTTGGTACATCTTGGTACTGCCAGGATGCATAGAGAATTTGGACAAATGGGCCTCGTCCAATACCTGTTTACGAAGTTTTTGGTCCTTAGGTACAACGATACGTTCGTTGAACCATAGAACCCCTTCGTGATCTATTCGAAAGCATTTGTACTTTCCTTCTCCTTGTGTCAACTTCTGCTTAATGATTCTGACCCCTTTGTTATGCTGTTGTGCCAGAACAATATTATCCCAAAGTGTAGCTTTAATTGAGAGATGATTCAGGCTGCCTTGAGGAATGATCTCAAGATTGAGCTTTCTAATTTCCCAACAAAGAGTCTCATTGAAAGCTTCAACAGACAAGCAAGAGCAATGTGCCTTGCGACTAAGTGCATCCGCAACGACGTTGGCCTTGCCTGGATGATAGTGTACTTCCAGATCATAGTCTTTGATAAGCTCTAGCCAGCATCTTTGCCTCATATTTAGATCTGCTTGCGTGAAGATATACTTGAGGCTTTTGTGGTCAGTATAGATATGGCACTTTGTACCCATTAGATGATGCCTCTAGATCTTAGATCTTAAGTGCATGGATGACAGCTGCGAGTTCAAGATCATGGGTAGGATAGTTCTGTTCATGAGTCCTGAGGGCTCATGATGCATAAGCAATTACTCGGTTGTCTTGCATAAGCACACAACCAAGTCCGATTCCTGAAGCATCACAATAGAGTCGAAAGGTTTGGAAACATCCGGTTGAGCTAGAACTGGGGCAGTGGTAAGATGTGCTCTTAGGTTATGAAATGCATTTTCGCATTTCTCCCAGGAGAATTTAACTCCTTTCTTTAATCGTTCAGTCATAGGCTTGGCTATTTTTGAGAAGTCAGGTATGAAACGACGATAATAGCCAGCGAGACCAAGAAAACTACGGATTTGATGGATTGATGTTGGAGGTTTCCAATCCATTACTTCTTGTACTTTACTGGGATCAACGGATATACCGTTACTAGAGATGGTATGTCCCAGAAATTTAATGGTATCTAGCCAAAACTTGCATTTGGAGAATTTGGCGTACAAGTGGTGATCTCTCAATCTATGAAGAACAACATGGAGATGTTTCGCATGATCTTCTGGATTCTTGGAATAGATCAGAATGTCATCAATGAAGACCACAACGAATTTGTCAAGTTCTTGCATAAAGATAGAGTTCATGAGATACATGAAGTATGCTGGAGCATTGGTAAGACCAAATGACATGACCAGATATTCATAGAGTCCATATCTGGTAGAAAAGGCTGTTTTTGGGATGTCACTCGGCCTGATTTTGATTTGATGATAGCCGAAACAAAGATCAATCTTAGAGAATATCTTGGCTCCGGCTAACTGATCGAATAAAATGTCAATGCGGGGCAGAGGATACTTGTTTTTGATAGTTACCGCATTGAGAGGACGATAATCTACACATAGCCTTAAGCTATTGTCCTTCTTCTTCACGAATAGGGCTGGACAACCCCATGGTGAAGCACTTGGACGAATGTAACCCTTATCAAGGAGGTCCTGGAGTTGGATTTTTAACTCGGCCAGTTCATTGGGTGGCATACGATAGGGCCTCTTAGATATGGGGGCTGTGCCGGGTTGTAGTTCTATGACAAATTCAATATCCCGGTCCGGGGGCATTCCAGGCAAATCATCCGGAAAGACGTCTGGATATTCACAGACAATAGGGATGTCCTTTAACTTGATCCCATCTATAGCATAGACATAAGAATTACTGCATTCCCGTTGTGGAAGATAGAGAATAGTAGCTTCATGATCAGGTGAATCTATCTCCACAGTTCGGGAATAGATATCTAATGATACTTGGTGCCTAGTCATCCAATCCATGCCTAGGAGGACATCCATGTGGCAGAACCGCCTGAATTATTCCGGCTCAAGTGCGCTAGTCATCGGTAAACAGATGATGCTAACTCAACGCACTTCAAACGGAACAACTCATTGGTCTGTCGGGTCTCCGCCCGATGCAACCACGGTTCAACAGGATCGAAGTAGGTTTACCTCGCATGAAGGCGAGTTTACAGACGCACAATAGCTCATCAACTTTTAATTCACTGAGTAGTAAACATTATTACAAACCGGTTCAAACTTAAAGTAATAAACAAACATTGTTTAAAACGACAAGCTAAACATGCTTGTCAAGTGCTCAGCGGAAGAGAAATTAACACGCGACTACACACGTCGCGAAGGTTGACACCACACTCAGCCCGAAGAATGGCATCATTCAGGAGGGTCACTGCCAGTCGGGGACGGATCCCACTCCACGGACTAGCCAAACGGAACAGAAGTTGGCCATGCAGAACTATCCGTGGGGTTCTCATGGGTCATACCTGAAAAATTCACTAGCAAGACTGAGTATACTAATACTCAGCAAGGCTTACCCGGGATTAGGGTATACTTTGCCCATAACTAGACTTATGAAGGCTTGAAATGGTTCTGGGCTTAATTTCAGCTGAAAGGCAACAAAGAGTATGATCTACTTTCATATTTTAGCTTTCAGATTCTAGTCTTATTAACCATTCTAAGTAAGCACCTATTCTAGACAAACAATGTAGAGATTAACATCCATTCAGATTGTTCCATAGTGATTACTGTTCTTACTCTATGTAGCAGAAGGAATAAGCAATCTCAATCTCCGCGAGAAATGGACGATTCAGAATCAAATTTCCAAACCTTGCAAGGATAAACATAACTCACACGCTTGGAACATTCAAAGTTTTTTCCAAAGCAACCGTTTCTCTCATATTCCGGGTTATGGATCAGGGCCACCACAAGCAACTGCAGGACCGTACGCACACCAATTGTGCAGGACATACGTCTGTAGCCCGACTACATGATCGTACTCCTATCTGCTATGCAGAACGCACTCCCACACGTCGGTGCGTGTGTACAACAGAAATCAAAATAATCGAGTGGTGGAGACATGTCCATTTGTCGAGCCATTCAGGTACTAGGCTTAACGCTTTACCATATTTCGCAGCATGTGGCTAGTACTTTCAAACGCTTAGCCACCACTACCACACACTGCGACCTTATCAACTTTTATCAACACAGACGGGGTAACCTTCCGAGTCATGATATTGCACATGACCCCGTCCATCATCCTTATAGTGACTGCAGAATAGTAAACATTCAACTCCTAAATCACGCGAGTGACAGGAAATCACCCGACTTCTACTGGTCCTATTAGCAGAGCATCTATGCGATAAGGACTCAGGCACAATACATTGGTTCCTAGGATTCAATGCATCTAGGGTTCCATTTCATCTCCTAGACTTAATGCAAGATATAATATATATATATATAAGTATGAAATTGTAGTAAATTAAATATTAGGTTATGCACCGGGGCTTGCCTTCTTGAGTGGGGTTGGGGGCAGGAGTGTCAAAGATTTCCGAACTTTGGTTCGGAGCTTCAGTTAGAGTCTCAGTGACGTTTATTGGGTCTTCAGAAAACCCTTGGTCTTGTTCCAGGAAGCTCGTAGTCTCCGTCATCGAGCGTCGTTGATTCTACATGATATGCAATAATTTAAGTGAGATGGTGCTTGAGTTATAGATTTTATTTCATGATAAAGTTGCAATCCAACCAATTAACCGATATAAACTCATGAAGCAGGGGGGTTTGATCCCAAACTACTATTTACACTTAAGTCATGGAATTACTTTGAAGTAATTGGACAAGTTTGATTTTTATTTTTAAGACCCACAAAGATTCTAACCTTGAATTTGTGTGGTTAAATTTATGTTCAATAGATAAGCTTATTGTGAATTTCTCTTAATTTTCTGTAAACAGAAACTAAAGCATTTGAATAGAATTCGAATTTCATTTTTAAATTCAAATCTTGAGCAAACAGAATTATAAATTCTTAAAAATTTAATTATGAACTAATCATCAATATATTAAGTTATAATAAAAAGATCTAGACAAAAGAGCCTTAGGAATATGTTTAAATAAATTTAAACCTTTCCTAATTTGATTTGTAAAAGGTTAAAGGAACTTAATTTACAAAGCTATGCTAAGCATGAAATTTTTACACTAGCTTACACATGACCTAAGGAAGCTACATACCAAAAATCACAGGAAAGTAAGCTAGTATGCAAAAGTTATGCATAAGATACCCTTTTACTTTAAGTTTAACATAAATAAAAAACCATTTAGTTTCAAACCAAACTTTATTAACAAAAGTTGTAGATTCATATTTTGAGATTCTAACAAAACTGGTTTGGTAATTTTTAGATTTTTCTACTCATTCTTATGAATTTTACAAGTTGACAGCTAACACTAGCTAGGGGTCTTGCAGAGAGGTCCTCGGTTTCTTGTACAGGGGACCCTAGAACAGAAAACTATATTGCAAATAGGCCCTTGACAGCCCACGACGGTGGCCGGCGTGTCGGTCTGAGGCGTTCTCGCCGGCGGCGAGGGTTTGGCTGGGGAAGAGCTGGTCCTATACGACATCCAGGACCTACTGAGGCTAGGGGTGGGTGATGTGCTCGAGGAGCAGTGGCGGAGCATGGCCGGCGACAATGAATGGCGGTGGCCATGACGGTGTGCACACGTTCCCGGCATGGGGCTGGCAAACAGGGATCGAGGGGGTGAGCATGAGCTTCTCGAGAGTGTGGGGATGCGTTTCCTGTACCCAATTTGGTTGGAGACGGGGTAGAAGGGGGTGATCGACGGTGGGGCAGCTCGGGTTCTCACCGACGGCGATGGCAGCACGGCGTTTCGTAGGCTGGGGTGTTGGAGGGCGGCGGGAAAGTAGTCGAGGAGCTCCTACGTGATGATGTGGTGCTAACGGTGTGCTTGGCCGGGGCTAAGATGCTCTGTATGGGTGGGTCGACGGCGAGGCTGAGCGGGCGGCGGAACTGGAGCTCTTCGGCGCTATGGTCCGGCTATTCCAGTGGAAGAAATTGGAATTGGTTTGCTCGGTGAGCTTCGGTGGGTCGCGGGGGTGCTGTTTGTGCTTTGGATTGGAAAAGGGGAGTAGCGGTGGCGGCTGTCGACGGTGGCTAGGGATGGCGGCGATGGTCCGGTGAGGGGCTGAGCTCGGGAAGAGGAATTGCTGTGGACTGGGGGTGCTTGGGTGGGTAAAGAAGGTCATAGAGCAATAGCTGAGCACATCTTAAGGCCAGGAGAGGCATTGCACGTGCGAGCAGGAGTTGGTGACACCGGCGGCACGCGTGGCGGCTCGAGCGGCGGTGGCGCAACATGGGAGAAGTAGGAGCGGGCCAACGCGAGGCCGGGAAGACGGCGGCAAGGCAGGGGAAGACGCGTGGCATGCCTCTGAGCGGCTCAGGAGTGGTGGGGCACGGCACATGGCCGGTGCAGCGGCGGTGGGGCGGCGCAGAGAAGAAACAGAGGAGGGAGAGGGAAGGTAGACGAAGGGGACTGAAATGTAAATTCCCAAAAATAGAAGGACTCCACTGTAATGTCCAAGTAACTTTCAAACCAGAGCTCAAATAAGGATGGGCCCAAAAGCAAAAGTGTAGGGTTTATCAAAATCTACAACTTTGCTTTAAGGTTCATTTGTAGAATAGCTAAGGATTTGAAAGTAATATAAAACTTGGCAAAGTTTCTAAACTTTATATAAATCCTATTTAAAAACTACACTACATTTACATCCTATGTGTAGTTTCACCTATATTTGCGATTTAAACACAAGTTTTTGACTTTTGCCAAAACAACCTTTATGTATTGGGATTCCACTTCCCATTCTCACTCATTTAACACTAAAGGACCTTTATTAATTTATAACTATATAAATACTCTTTTTCCTTATCATTTAAATTTTTAAACACACTTTCACCATATTTTGCACACAACTTCATACTAAAGTCTAGGGTATGACAATACTAAGTACGTGAGTGTCACAGCCTTACCCCCTAAAAAGAATCTCGTCCCGAGATTCCGAAATAAGATGGAATTGGATGATCAAGTTTAGAGGTTGGCTTGAAGGAAGTCTGGAAAATTGTGTTGAAGATAAGATTCGGTTTCCCATGTGGCTTCTTCTTCCGTGTGATGGTTCCACTGAATCTTGAACATTCTGATGGTTTCTCTTCTAGTGTTTCTTTCTTTAGTGTCTAATACTCTAATTGGATGTTCTGTATAGGTTAGATTAGGTTCGATTTTGATGGTTTGGGAATCGATGACCTCAGTAGGAACTTTGACACACTTTCTAAGTTGAGATACATGGAAGATGTCATGGATGGCCACTAGTTGAGGAGGAAGTTGAAGACGATAAGCTACGGGTCCACAGATTTCGAGAATTTCAAAGGGTCCGATGTATCGAGGAGCAAGTTTCCCTTTTACGCCGAACCTTTGAAAACCTCGGGTAGGAGATACTCGAAGGTATACAAAGTATCTGACTTGAAACTGTAATGGTCTTATTCGTATATCAGCGTAGCTTTTCTGTCGAGATTGGGCTGCCTTTAGATTAGTCTATATAGTCTTCACCTTTTCCTCTGCTTCAATGAAAAGGTCCGGTCCAAAAATTTTACGTTCGCCGGTTTGTGACCAACTTAAGGGGGTTCGGCATCAAAGACCGTACAATGCTTCGAACGGGACCATCTTGAGACTGGTTTGATAGCTGTTGTTATAAGAGAATTCTGCCCTTGATAAGCATATGTCCCAATTCTTGTCATACTGAAGGACACAGGCTCTAAGCATATCTTCCAAAATCTGATTTACCCTTTCAGTTTGTCCGTCTGTCTGAGGGTGATATGCGGAGCTTCGAATTAACTTAGTTCCAAGAGCATGTTGAAGTTGCTCCCAGAACCGAGCGATGAATTGTGCTCCACGATTAGAAATTATGGTCTTCGGTACTCCATGAAGACGAACGATTTGATCTAAATAGATCTCGGCATACTTTTTGGCATTATATGTAGTATGCACGGGAAAGAAATGTGCAGATTTGGTCAATCGATCAACGATTACCCAAATGGAGTCATGCCTTAGAGAAGTGTTGGGTAAGCCAATAATAAAGTCCATATTGATATCCTCCCATTTCCAAGAGGGAATAGATAGAGGTTGAAGAATACCAGCAGTTTTTAGATGACTGGCTTTGACTCTTTGGCAGATATCACATTCTAAGACATATTTGGCAATTTCTCATTTCATACGAGTCCACCAGAAGTTCTGTTTCAGATCTTGGTACATCTTGGTACTGCCAGGGTGCATAGAGAATTTGGATAGGTGGGCTTCGTCCAATATCTGTTTACGGAGCTTATGGTCCTTAGGTACAACGATATGTTCGTTGAACCATAAAACTCCTTCACGATCTACTCGAAAGCATTTATACTTTCCTTCTCCTTGTGTTATCTTCTACTTAATGTTTTTGACCCCTTTATTGCGCTGTTGAGCTAGAACAATGCTATCTCTAAGCATGGCTTCAACTGAGAGATGGTTCAAGTCAACTTGGGGAATGATTTCTAGATTAAGCTTTCTCATTTCCCAACAAAGAGTCTCGTTGAAAGCTTCTACAGATAAGTAAGAACAATGTGCCTTGCGACTAAGTGCATCTGTGATGACATTGGCCTTGCCTGGATGGTAGTGTATGTCACACCCGATTTATAAAGAACATAAATCGAGCAATCATATATGCGCCAGGATCAATTCACGCATATATACAACAGAATCATCAAGATATCATAACACATATCACGTATAACAATAATATAAATCATAAATAAATCATAAATGAATTATTTTATTACAACCGAATCAAGAATCGGTTCAAGAGTTGCGGAAGCGTAAAAGAGATACATGAAGGGTAGGGCGCCACAGGGATGTCGACTGGGAGACAAACGCCTAGAAGTCGTCGAAGCCGCTAATGTAGTCCTCCACGTTGCCGGGCACTGAGCAGCAGTCAAAGATATCCAAGAGAACAGAAGGGTAGAGAGGCAAGTGTGAGTACAAACTCGTACTCAACAAGTATAACACAAACTATGTGGCTCTAAGGTTAGCTGACTCAACCGCAGTAGCTTTTAGTCTTGGCAAAATTTTTATTAAAGCTAATTACTACAAGTAGATGAATTACCATAAACCCAATTGCATAATAAATTAATCAATATTAATTAAGAACTACTGAGAACCCTCCAAACCAAAACCACCCGGGGAATCTCCCTAATCAAAGGTTGATAACCCCACTAATCAGATGGAGGATCTGGGCCGCTCATGACTGTGAGCACAGCTGATATATCAGTTTTACACTCTCGAGAGGTTGCACAACTTTACCCACAAGTCGTGAGCTACGCTAGTTGTTCATCACACTGCCTTAGGTGAGATGGCTAGCAAGCGCACTACGAGACCGTTACAAAGGACACGTTGGTAAGGCGTAACCGCTAAGGATTCTGGATCAGCGACGATGGGGCCCACCTCCGGGGGTACAAGCACACAACACAGACCAAGCCGGAGGAGCAGGGACCATTGAAGCTTACCACCCCTCTTGCCCACGCAGGTAAGTTACCTCCGAACCAAAATGACCTAATTAATAAGTCAAGACCGTCCCATTCCAGTCTTGTGGTTGCGCGGTTGTCGCTCTATGAACCGGTCCTTATGGAGAGTGGCCAACCAAGCACTAAGCACCGTGCTGGCCCCCTAAACCATGTTTCTAACAAAAACATCTTTTAAGCACGCACAAACCACTCAAGCACACAGCACAGAGGGTCGGCTCCAGAACTAAGTTACATATAACCATTAACCAAATTAATTAAAAAGGACCAACATGTGTGAGACCGCAGCACCTAGCACAACTAACCACAATGCAACCCAAGGTATTTATATAAAGGATAAAGTGGCTAGGAAATCCTTATAGGCATACAAAATTAAAATGCAGTATGAAATTGTATTTAAAAGTGATAGGATGTTCACGTTATACTTGCCTTCCTCGAAACTCTCCTGCTGCTGCTCAAACTGCTCAGAAGATGGTGGCTCCTGGTACTCGTCCAAAGGCTCCGCGTCTACTCATGATCGCAATGCCAAAACATGGTCCAGCACATACACATACATGCAAACGAGAATAAAATATAAGAAACAGTACAACATTACATAGAAATAGCACACAAAACTATGCTAGAACTATTCTACGCATTACAACGATCCCGTGAGCGCAAGAATCAACTAAAACGGAGCTAAGACGCGAAATCTAGGGCTAAAACAAGGTCCAGGGGCCTTTCTGTACGAAAAACAGGAAAAACCAGGGGGTCCTGTGCGGAAACCGAGGGCCTAAACATAATTAAAGGCTAGATCTGGGGTCTAACGCGCTAAATCCCAAGGTCTGGACGGTGGACCTAAAATCTAGAAAGCTCCGGGCTTCGGTGCAAAAACAGGGGCTTATCTGGAATTATCTTTGAACGGAGGTGGACTGCGGGTTGATTCCAAGGAAGCTCAGGGGCTCTTTAACAAAACTACCACAGCTGAGGGGTATCTTCTAATCTGGGCCGTCGTGTCTAGATTGGACGGTTCGGACCCAATCTAGTTCGGACGGTCCGATCTGCACGGCGGGAGGTCCAGACGGTCCGATCTGGATCAGACCGGTTCAATCTGGCTGGCTCGCGGGGACGGCGAAACGGTCGCCCGAATTTGACTCCCGCGGCGGCGCGCGGCTTGGGCTCGCCGGAGTTCCTCAAATTCGATGCTCCGAGGGTCAAAACTACTCGAGCTCGGGTCTGGCATGGCCTACGCGACATGGGTAATCCACCTAGGGTTACTGCAGGGCTCGGGGAGGTCTCAGGCGGCGCGCACGACGACGGGGGCGGATCGGCACCGCGGCGCATCGCCGGCGCGAGGCGTTCCAGCCTAAGAGAGGGCTAAAGATCTATGACATCTAACGCAAAAGGACCAAGGTAACATGTTGAGGCTCACCGAGGGCCTGAACGGATCGGAGGAGCGGCGCAAGCTGGTCGGCGACGAGGGCCGAGCGGCGGAAATGGCGGCGCTTGCGGAGAAGGTCGACGCAGGGGTGCTCTAGGCCTCTGATCACCGTCGGTCGACTCGTGGGGATCCTGCGAAGATGACTGAGGGGTTAAGAGGGTGCAAAGATCACCGGCGGCGAGGAATTACCGAGGCGGAGCTCCTCACTCGCGACAACGGTCGTGGCGGAAATCCGGTGATGCCGGGGTCTAGGTGTGACAGTTCATGTGTTTGTAAGCTAGGCTTATAATTTGATAGTGTGAAGTGTACGCTGGTTAAGTGTTAAACTTTTGTGTGTTTGTGTGAAACTTTTGAAAATTTAAAGTGCAAGTAAAAAGGGCATTTTTGTAATTACAGAAAAACCTAGGGTTGTTTCTGTAAAATGTATTTGAATAGGAGGTAATTTCAAAATAAAGGAAATATATTTTTCTTACTTTATGTCTTGTAAGAATATATATTTATCCAAAAATTTCATTAGAAATGCGTGTGCTGAAGTGTGTAAAAATTTTGGGTAAAATGGTGATAATAAGGGTATTTATGTAATTTTATAAAAGAACAAGCCCTTTTATGCAAAATAGGTGATTTACAAGAGTAACTTTCCAAAAATTACTAGAAGTAAAAAGGTAATAATGTAAGCAATCATGACTTACATAGCAATTTGCAAATAGGCCCAAGGTTATATGTAATTTACACTAACAATGACAAAGATTTTGTAAAATTCAAATTTAGTCCAAGTCTTAAAAAAAAACTTCATATTTCAAGTTTTGGAGTTCAAACCCTAAAACAAAGTTGTAGAGTTTGAAAAGTTGTACAACTTTCTTTTTAGTCACATTTATGTTTGAGCCCTAGAACAGTGGTTAAATTTGTTTTTACCAAGAGGTCCCTGCAATTTTTTTAAAATTACAAACAAGTCCTTGGGAAATCCCCTTTCTCTTCTTCCTTTGGCGCCGCTCTGTTCTCTGCTCTGCAGCCACCGCTGTTTCCCCGTCCTCGCCACCTCCTGCTGCAAAGAAATCCACGCGTCCCCTTAGCAGGTAATAGCAGCTCACGGCAGCAGCACTAGTAAATCCTCTTTTCCCCTCCTCCAACCTTATCTCCTCCCTCTGTTCTTTCTTCTGTTGAACTTCTCCTCCACCGGTTTGGCAGGCAGCAGTGGCCTGAGCGGGCAGCGCTGGGGCGCAGGCCGAGGGAGCGGAGGCTGGCGGCGCTAGCTGCGGCAGGCGCCAGGCGAGCGGGCGCTGGGCGCGGTAACGCGCGGGAGCAGGCGGGCCCAGGCGGAGCGAGCCGCAGTGGCTCGGGTTGAGCGCGCGAGCAGCGCTGGTGGCGCGAGCGGCGGCTCGGTTGGGCGCTGAGCAGGGCGTGGCGCGCGCGGGCGGGAGGCGGCCGGCTGTAGCGCACTACCGCGCGGCTTGGCTGGCGAGCCCGGCGCAGGGGCTGCAGCAGGCAGCGGGCGTGAAGGGCCAGAGCGTGGAGCGAGGAGGTGCAGTGCAGGTGGGGCCGGCTCGAGCGGACGCGCGGCCCAAGAGGAGGAAGCGCGTGGCGCGGTGGGTGCGGCCGCAGCTCGAGCGCGTGGAAGCAGGCGGGAGCAGTGGCTGGCGCTGGGCGGAGCACGGCCAGGCAGAGTGCAGGAGGGCGGACGGCAGGAAGGGAGCAGGCGTGCGCAAGCGGTTGGGCCGGGTATCTCGGCTTGACGTGGAGTGCGCCGGGCGGCCGCGCGCGTGGGAGCGGGCTCGGGTGAGCGGTCCCGAGCGGCTGGTGGCGGTACGGGTACAGACGCCAGGCGAGCACAGAAGCTAGGCTGAGCGGTATAGTGCAGGTGGCCGTATTCAACGTCGGGGAGCTGCAACACGAGGGGGGAAATTGGAGGGCAGGTGATACGAGGTTGTTCGGGCAACGCGCGCGTGGCGCGGACGGCGGGTTGAGCGGAGGCTGGGCAGAGCACGCGGACGAGAGTGCGGAGCGCGCGACGCGGCCACGGTTAGGAACTGGGTGGCTCGGTTTGGGCGCGCACAGGCGCGACGCAGGAGCGGAGCGCAGGGCTCGTGATGCCGCGGCGCGACGACTCGGCGTGGACCCGCACGGGGAGAACAATGGAACCGCGCGTGAAGGACGTCGGAGATCGTTGTGGAGCGAAGGCGGCGGTCAGACGTGACGAGCTCGGAGGAGCCTCGAGGCAACCAAACACGACTGTAACGAGCTACAGCAGATGGAACTCGCCATCACCACCGGTGAGAAACTGAGGGCCTCTCCGCGAAACTTTTTTATTATCTCATGTGTGCAAAACAACAACTAACTTATAAAATCAGTAGGAAATGATATAAAAATCGTAATATGTCAAATAAAGATGTTATGGAATCCGTGTGAGTAGATCTATGCAGTATGTGTATAATTTTGTATGTGTTAGTAGAAAAATCTTGCTTTAGACTTTTGCCTATACTTGTTAGGGTTAAATTCGTATCTGTAGTTGTACTGCTCCAATTGCAATGAATTACAATTCATTTATATAATCTTTCCAAGTTGTTGAAGAACAACATCCTTGGTAGGTTAGACATCTAGGTATGAATTTCTGAAGTTACCCGTCAGGTTTTGCTCATGTGCTGTGTAGTCCTTAATATTTGTGATGTTTGGTTAACCTTCATTCATATAGATGCTTATGCCTTTGCCCTGGATTTGATTGCAATCTTGCTAGAGCCCTTTCTATGTAAGGATCCTAGTCTACCTCGTGTATTGACTACTTAGCTGATACACCTTTGTAACTAGGTTTAGCAATCGGCTACTAGTTGAGCCGATTTTCGATAGGCGTAACCCTATCGGCTATAAGCCTTTTAACTTTTTCCCTACCGGCAAAAGCCCCTCGGCCGATATTAACCACCCTATCGGTCCGATCCGATGCTAGTGCCCTGACCGACCTGGTCCGATCTAGACAACCACGCCGGCTATGCGTCAATTGGTTGCTTGCTGATATCATCGAACCACTTAAACACTGATTACTCCGGTTAACACTTCAGTCAAGAGTCGGATGGACACATCCAATAAAGAACGTAATTATCGGCTGAGCACAGCCAGTACAGCATAGGGGATCGGCTACTTATGCCGATTCACAAATCTAACGCATGTGCACATTTTAGCTCGGTCGATGCTCACCCTCTCGACCAATTTATCAATGCGCAACCAAATAGTACCTACCCTGTTTGGCTAGCATGCTGATGTTCATAGATCAACTAGTTTGCTAAAAACACAAATCGGCTATGCCGATGCGCACAGTGATCAGCTAGCCATCCGATTTAGATAACATATCGGCTGCACATAGTCGATGCACACACAATCTTAGGATTCTTGTTATCAGCCGATTTATCGGCTGAGAGATCGGCTATATGCTTACTGGTTACATACCCTCAACCACATCCTCTTTAGTCTAACTCCACACTTATGGTCTCACCAACCTAATTTAATATTAGTGTTCTGTTACATCTAAATCTTGAAATAGGTCTAACTTAGATAACCCCATCGGCTGTACGGCACTTAATTGTTGTGTTGACGTAATCCAGCCAATGCAACCACACCTAGTTACCTAGGATAACACTTAAGCACATCCTAGTTAAGACACAATTACTTTAGGAATTATCCCTCTGCTAAAGTGATCAATGTTTTCATCGATCAATCCGGAAACCGGTGCACCTATCAATCAGCTACCCAGACCAAAATACACAACCCTAGATCAATAAGATCGTACAGTAGACACGCCTCTGTTAGGCACGACCAAAGCACATCAGTCAGCTAAACCTGATGCATCCTCATCGGTTAAGGCCAAGACCTATACACCAACCAATTAGATAACCAAACATGCTACCTAATGAAGTTAGTATAGACGTTTAGGGTAACCCACCCTGTTGCTTAACGTAACTAGTTAGTTTGGTTAATACCTGATAAATGACTGCCCAGTACCGGGTAGTTAGGTTGTTTGTCGAAATGTAATGTTCCTTTCATTGGATTGCAACTTTATCGTGAATTGAAGTGAAAGTGTATGCATCCATTAAACTTCATCTTGCATATCATGTAGACTCGACCACTCTCGCTGATGGGGATTATCAGCTGATTCCGGAACAAGAAGGAGGTTATTTTGAAGACCCCGGGAACTTCGTCGCGGAATTATCTGAAGTCCTGAACCAAAGTTCGGAAGATCTTAACTTTACTGACTTCAGTCCCACCAGTAAAGGCAAGCCTCGGACATAACCCCTATTTTATTACACTGCAATCTATACTATTTATATATATGTCTTTATGCATTAAGTTCTTACGAGTTGTTTGGAAACCTTAGTTGCATTACTCCAGGAACCAATGTATTGAACCCTAGAACTGGAGTCCGACTACTTGCTCTGCTTATAGGACCGGTAGAAGTCGAGTGATTTCCTGTCACTCGCGCGATATAGGAATTGTGATGTTTACATTCTTGTTATCATTATAAGGATAACAGACGGGAATTTATGAGGTATCATGGTCAAGATGATACCCGTCTGTGTTGATGAATTTGATAAGGTCGCAGTGTGTGGTAGCGGTGGTTAAGCGTTTGAAAGTACTAGCCACATGCCGTGAAATATGGTAAGCGGTAAGCCTAGTAACCGATCGGCCCGAGGAGTGGACATACCCCCCACCACATGTATTTGCTTCTTTTGGTTACTTTGTTCGACGTGTAGGCATACGTGTTGCTGGGCAACCAGGAGTACGGGTTTTGTAGTCGCGCTACAGACGTACGTCCTGCACTTTGGAAGTGCGTATGACCTGCAGTCGCTTGTGGTGGCCCTGATCCATGAGTCGGAATGAAAGGCAAACGGTTGCTTAGGAACGACCCTTTGGTGTTCCAAGCGTGTGTGTTAGGTTTACCCTTGCAAGGTTGAATCTCGATTCAGGAATCATCCGCCTCTCACGATGAATGAGACTGCTTACCCCCTTTATCACATAGAGTAACAAGAGCAACTTTATGATTATCAAAGATGATGTTTGATTAAAGATTCTACCATGTTTGAGTAGTTATAGTTGCTTACCTAGAATGGTTAATCCACTAGAACCTGAAAGCTAAAAGTTGAAAGTAAGGATCTACTCTTTGTTGCTTTTCAGCTGAAAACACTACCCAAAGCTAAAAGCCTTCATAAGTCTAGTTACATGGCTAAGTATACCATGAGACGGGTAAGCCTTGCTGAGTATTAGTATACTCAGCCTTGCTAGTTGTATGTTTTTCAGGTGATATCTGTGAAGACCCTACTCTTTCCTTGCCTGGTCCTGTGCTCTTCCAGATGATTGGTCTGTGGAATGGGATCCGTCCTCGGCCAGCACTGGTGATATCGAGTGATGTCGTGCCCGGGCTTAGCATGACATCCGTCTTGATGACGTGCTGTAGATCATCGCGTATGTTTTCCGCTGCTAAAAACCATAACTTTATCAGTTTGTATTGTTTTCTCTAAATTTGAAACTTTGCTCTATTATGAAAACTCTTGTAATGTGATTTCCTGTGATGTAAAATATAATGGTGATTGTATCTCTGGACTCACTTCGTGTGAGGTAACCTTATTTGATCCTGTGTATCGGTGGTTTATCGGGACGTTACCCGACAGGCCAAGGGATTATACCGTTTGAAGTACGTCGGAGCCCTTTGGAGTGGATTCGCGTACTTGAGCCGGTATAATTCAGATTGGTTCTGCCACAGCTGGTATCAGAGCTATAAGGTTACCCTGGAGATACATTTTACCTTAAAAATATTTTCAGTATAAAAGTTTGACCAACAAAGTATTTGGCAAAACTACGTTGGATTCGTTATGGATTATGTATAGTACGTAAAGCCCTAGGGTGATGTTTAAGGGAACTAGAGGTGGCTATAATATATATATATATATATAATCCTAACTACCAGCATTACTTTTCTGTCAAAACTTAAATTCATGCACAACCCAACTTTACTTTTTGTAACGACATCTTCGATGGTGAGGTAAGAAGGTAAGGATCCTCAGCCAACTGAGGGAGCTTGGCCTTCCCGTCGGTGATGCGAACCGAACGCTGTTTCTCAAGCAGTGGCCTACTTGAGATGCTGCCAATGTACCAACCTCGGTTGACTACATTGGGAGTATATGGTTCGGCGCAGGGTATGGCGATCGCAGTTCATACCCCCGCATTTTGCGGTACCCCCGTGAATACGTTATCTCGATAACGTATGTTAACGTTGTCTGTACGGCGGTAATTGTACAGATGCTGTTTCTATAGTGAACAGTAATGATTGGGGACGCTTTCATGATATGCTGGCATGAAAGGTTCGGTATACATATATCTTGTGGTTTTCTGCAGGTACACTAACCTCGTTGCGTAAGCTTGAACGTAAGAACGACTAGCTAATATAGGGAGAGATGTATTTATATTATGCCACCGTAACTAACCACGTAAGACCAAGGTTACTTGGCAGTTATTTTTTTTATGAGGACGTGTAGAAACGTGCATGCATCATGTCATCTTGGATTGCTTTGATTGTCTTGTTTGTTATGTTGATGTACTGAAACATGTGTTTGTATTTGAATGCCTGCCTAGACTTTGTGTTGTAGGAGTTAACGTAATATGCTAGACTAACTTAGAGTTAAAACAGTCTTTGGTGAATCAAGTGGATTGGGTTATGTTTGAACCCTATCACCAATCTTAGCTTGATAGCCAAATCAAACCCTTGATTTTGCTTTAAATCTGTTCCAGCAGAACCATTGAACTTCTCTTTTGATGGTTAAATCTTGATAATCATCAGTAAACCCTTCAATCCATCATTCAGTAATTCATCCATCCTTTCATGATGTTGTACCTTACATTATTGGCTATTTTGGTTACAACATCTGAAAGTTGTACCTTCAATTTTTGCTCAGATAATTTTAGGTAAAATAAGAAGATTCATGGCAAAAGTCATGCATCATAATAAATGCCATCTCTAGACAGTGCATGGTGTTGCATCATCATCGAAAGATCCGTAGACTAACTAACGGGTGTGCCTCCGGTGCAACTTTGGGTTGTCTTCGATTTCCTAAGTCTACCTTGTTGTTGTTGGCACTACAAGGTTGCTATTCTTCTTTTGTGGTGGTGTTTAATCACATGACCATGTTGCCGTGTCGGAACCTAAGGTCTCATGTGTGCTGCAGCCATATGATTAAGCCATTAGGAGCGCACTGGCGACTAGGTATATGTGACGTAACTCCACTGCAATCTCTTCTTGTGCAACCTTACTAGTGTCCTAACTTTTGATCCTCGCTTAAGGATATAGAGCTAACCAGGTGTTAGTTACGAGCGAACGGTTGCAGGGTGCGAGTCATGTGCGTCACTAACTCATGCGGCTATGCATCATGTTTTATGCATTTCCTATGTGCATACATCACAAGCATCATCATCCTTGCATCATGGTGTATGCATCATTTGGTCAGCATTATGGTAAATGCATTGTCTCATATGCACCATTTCAGTAGTACATGAAATCCTCCATTTTCGTATTGCACCATCATTTCAATCATACATCTCAACAGTGTATCACGTTCATGGTCATATATCGAGCATTGCATTCTGAATGGAGCATTTTATCATTATTCCTTGATTGCATCGGTATAAATAGGCATGTTTTGCAATCAACATTATCAAAGCCATTCAGATAATAAACTCTGAGCAGAAATGTTTCAACCATCATTTATCCATCTCTTGTACTATCTTCAATTGCTATCCAGTAGTTTTATAAAGAATGTCATCGACATTTATCATCCTCATGAATGCGATCTCAATTCTATGAGAACTTGATCACCTTTCTCTCTCTTCTCTTGTCAAACTCATCCGTATACGATCTATCCATGCTCTCGTTACACTTATTTCATCATACTCCAACGACTTTTACTTCTCTGGTGTGTTTGTTTCCTGCCGCATTTAATGGGTGATTTGCTTCTCTTCCCTTAAGAGTCTTTCGTCCGAATCTCGGGACGAGATTCTTTTTAGGGGGGAAGGCTGTGACAGTTCATGTGTTTGTAAGCTAGGCTTATAATTTGATAGTGTGAAGTGTACGCTGGTTAAGTGTTAAACTTTTGTGTGTTTGTGTGAAACTTTTGAAAATTTAAAGTGCAAGTAAAAAGGGCATTTTTGTAATTACAGAAAAACCTAGGGTTGTTTCTGTAAAATGTATTTGAATAGGAGTTAATTTCAAAATAAAGGAAATATATTTTTCTTACTTTATGTCTTGTAAGAATATATATTTATCCAAAAGTTTCATTAGAAATGCGTGTGCTGAAGTGTGTAAAAATTTTGGGTAAAATGGTGATAATAAGGGTATTTATGTAATTTTATAAAAGAACAAGTCCTTTCATGCAAAATAGGTGATTTACAAGAGTAACTTTCCAAAAATTACTAGAAGTAAAAAGGTAATAATGTAAGCAATCATGACTTACATAGCAATTTGCAAATAGGCCCAAGGTTATATGTAATTTACACTAACAATGACAAAGATTTTGTAAAATTCAAATTTAGTCCAAGTCTTAAAATAAAACTTCATATTTCTAGTTTTGGAGTTCAAACCCTAAAACAAAGTTGTAGAGTTTGAAAAGTTGTACAACTTTCTTTTTAGTCACATTTATGTTTGAGCCCTAGAATAGTGGTTAAATTTGTTTTTACCAAGAGGTCCCTGCAATTTTTTTAAAATTACAAACAAGTCCTTGGGAAATCCCCTTTCTCTTCTTCCTTTGGCGCCGCTCTGTTCTCTGCTCTGCAGCCACCGCTGTTTCCCCGTCCTCGCCACCTCCTGCTGCAAAGAAATCCACGCGTCCCCTCAGCAGGTAATAGCATCTCACGGCAGCAGCACTAGTAAATCCTCTTTTCCCCTCCTCCAACTTTATCTCCTCCCTCTGTTCTTTCTTCTGTTGAACTTCTCCTCCACCAGTTTGGCAGGCAGCAGTGGCCTGAGCGGGCGGCGCTGGGGCGCAGGCCGAGGGAGCGGAGGCTGGCGGCGCTAGCTGCGGCAGGCGCCAGGCGAGCGGGCGCTGGGCGCGGTAACGCGCGGGAGCAGGCGGGCCCAGGCGGAGCGAGCCGCAGCGGCTCGGGTTGAGCGCGCGAGCAGCGCTGGTGGCGCGAGCGGCGGCTCGGTTGGGCGCTGAGGCAGGGCGTGGCGCGCGCGGGCGGGAGGCGGCCGGCTGCAGCGCGCGACCGCGCGGCTTGGCTGGCGAGCCCGGCGCAGGGGCTGCAGCAGGCAGCGGGCGTGAAGGGCCAGAGCGCGGAGCGAGGAGGTGCAGTGCAGGTGGGGCCGGCCCGAGCGGACGCGCGGCCCAGGAGGAGGAAGCACGTGGCGCGGTGGGTGCGGCCGCAGCTCGAGCGCGTGGAAGCAGGCGGGAGCAGTGGCTGGCGCTGGGCGGAGCACGGCCAGGCAGAGTGCAGGAGGGCGGACGGCAGGAAGGGAGCAGGCGTGCGCAAGCGGTTGGGCCGGGTATCTCGGCTTGACGTGGAGTGCGCAGGGTGGCCGCGCGCGTGGGAGCGGGCTCGGGTGAGCGGTCCCGAGCGGCTGGTGGCGGTACGGGTACAGACGCCAGGCGAGCACAGAAGCTAGGCTGAGCGGTGTAGTGCAGGTGGCCGTATTCCACATCGGGAAGCTGCAACACGAGGGGGGAAATTGGAGTGCAGGTGATACGAGGTTGTTCGGGCAACGCGCGCGTGGCGCGGACGGCGGGTTGAGTAGAGGCTGGGCAGAGCATGCGGACGAGCATGCGGAGCGCGCGACGCGGCCACGGTTAGGCACTGGGTGGCTCGGTTTGGGTGCGCACAGGGCCGCGAGAGAGAGAGAGAGAGGTGGTTTTGGGCCGGCTGCTGGGCTCTTTCCTTCTCTTCTTCTTTTCTTTTTCTTTTCCACACTCAAACTATTCAAACAAACCTATTTGAATTCAAATAAATTTGAATTCAAACCTTATAAACTCAACACAAATAAAACAATGCTCCAGCATGAATGCACAAGCAAGTTGATCCTATAATATATTTTATTTCCTTGTGTTATAAAATTACTTTAAATGCAAGATAAATTAGAGAAAACCCTGGAAATTTTATTTAAGCCCAAATAATTTCCTTAAAATTTGGGAAAATTACATTAGGGTGTTACAAACCTACCCCTCTTATAGGAATCTCGTCCCGAGATTCGAATAGGCTAGCTAGCAAAGAGATCGGGATATGTCTTCCTTAGCTCATCCTCTCGCTCCCAAGTAGCCTCATCCTCCGTGTGATGACTCCACTGAACACGGCACATCTTGATCTTCTTGTTCCTGGTAACTCTCTCAGATACCTCCACAATTTTCACCGGATGCTCGGTGTAAGTCAGATCTTCCTGTACGTCCAACCCTTCTAACGGTGCTTGCTCTTCTGGCACCCTCAAGCACTTCTTCAGCCGAGACACGTGGAACACATCGTGCACCCCTGAGAGGCTGGGAGGCAACTCCAAACGATATGCTACCTCACCTTTCCGTTCCAACACCTTGAACGGACCAATGTATCGAGGGGCTAGCTTCCCTCTCACATTAAACCTGCGGATTCCTCTCATCGGCGAGACCTTTAGGTACACATGGTCACCTACAGCAAAGGTCAGATCTCGACGACGGACATCCGCGTAGCTCTTCTGACGAGTTTGTGCGACCCTCAGGTTCTCTCGCACCTGCTGTACCAGCTGTTCTGCTTCTTCAACAATATCCGGACCAAACACCTGCCTCTCGCCAATCTGATCCCAATACAGCGGAATCCTGCACTTCCGACCATACAGGGCCTCGAAAGGAGATTTCTTCAGACTGGCCTGATAGCTGTTGTTATACGAAAACTCTGCATAAGGCAAGCACTTATCCCAGCTGGTACCATACTGAATAGCGCAGGCCCGAAGCATATCCTCCAACACTTGGTTGGTCCTCTCTGTCTGCCCATCTGTCTGAGGATGATAAGCGGTACTGAAGCGCAGCTTCGTATCCAACGAATCATGCAACTGCTCCCAGAACCGTGAAGTGAACTGAGATCCTCGATCAGATATAATCTTCTTAGGAACACCATGCAGACAGACAATCCTGGAAATGTACAACTCTGCAAGTCTAGCACCCGAGTAAGTAGTGTTCACCGGAATGAAGTGGGCAACCTTCGTCAACCGGTCCACTACTACCCAAATAGAGTTGTACCCTTTCTGAGTACGAGGCAAGCCAACAATGAAGTCCATGGTGATCTCTTCCCATTTCCACTCTGGAATCTTCAACGGCTGCAATAACCCTGCTGGCCTCTGATGCTCTGCCTTGACACGCTGACAAGTGTCACAGATAGCCACGTACTCCGCAACGGAATGCTTCATCCCATACCACCAGAATCGTTCCTTGAGGTCATAATACATCTTCGTACTGCTCGGATGGATAGAATACGCTGTATCATGAGCCTCACTCAGAATTAACTTCCTGAGATCTGCTACATCTGGCACACAGATACGACCCTTGTACCACAAGGTACCCTGATCATCCTCCCTGAAATGAGGTGCTTTGCCAATCTTGAGCAGTTCACGGATCTCCTGCAGCTTCTTATCATCTTTTTGATGCTGCCTGATCTCTGCCTCTAGAGTGGGTTCTGCCTCGAATGATGCACACGAGGTGTGATTCAAGAAACCCAGACTCAACTGCTCAAACTCCTCACATAACTCCTGAGGCATCTGAAAAGCTATGGCCATGTTAACATAGCTCTTCCTGCTCAGAGCATCTGCTACAACATTAGCCTTGCCTGGATGATAGTGAATCTCCAGGTCATAATCCTTGACCAACTCGAGCCATCTTCTCTGCCGCATGTTCAGCTCACTCTGAGCGAAAGTATACTTGAGGCTCCTGTGATCGGTGTAAATATCACACCTTTGCCCAAACAAGTAATGCCTCCATATCTTCAGAGCATGCACAACTGCGGCTAACTCCAGATCATGAGTCGGATAATTCAGCTCGTGCCGGCGCAACTGCCGCGAAGCATAAGCTATCACTCTACCTTCCTGCATCAGGATGCAACCAAGACCATCCCTCGAAGCATCACAATACACTGTGAACCTCTTGCTCTGGTCTGGTAGAGTAAGGACTGGCGCCGTAGTCAACCTCTTCTTCAGCTCCTCAAAGGCCTTCTGACGCTCATCAGTCCAAAAGAAATCCACACCCTTCTCTAGCAAGGAAGTCAAAGGCTTCGCAATCTTGGAGAAATTCTCGATGAACCTTCGATAATAACCTGCTAAGCCCAGAAAAGAGCGAACTTCCTTCACTGTCTGCGGTACCACCCAGTTAAGTACATCCTTCACCTTGCCGGGGTCCACAGCAATACCTCCCTTGGAGATAACATGACCGAGGAATGGAACCTCGTCAATCCAGAACTCGCACTTGCTGAGCTTGGCATACAGCTGGTGCTCTCTGAGCCTTTGTAACACAAGCCTCAGATGTCCCTCATGCTCCGCTTCTGACTTGGAATATATCAGGATATCATCAATGAATATAACCACAAAGGTGTCCAGATAATCCATGAAAACCTTGTTCATCAGATGCATGAAGAAAGCCGGAGCATTGGTCAAGCCGAAGGACATGACCGTATACTCGTATAGCCCATACTTGCAGGTGAATGCCGTCTTCGAAATATCCTCAGAACGAATCTTCAGCTGATGATAACCCGAACGCAGATCAATCTTTGAGAATACACAAGCACCCTGAAGCTGATAAAAAAGATCCTCAATACGAGGCAATGGATGCTTGTTCTTGATAGTGACTGCATTCAGATCCCGATAATCGACGCACATTCTCTTCGCGCCATCCTTCTTCTCTACAAGCAATACAGGAAAAGCCCAAGGGGAGAAACTACGACGGATATAGCCCTTGGCTAGCAACTCGTCGATAGTCTTCTTAACTTCCTCATGTTCAACGGGTGCCATACGATAGGGCCGCTTAGCAATAGGAGCTGTGCCAGGTAAGAGATCAATAGAAAACTGTGACACTCAGGTAATTAGCTTGGTCACACATTAGAGTTTTGGTATGCTTATATGTTTAAAGTATGGTTAATGTGTATTTTATGTATGCAATATTATGAAGAAGTGATGTTTATGTAATTAATATTAACTAAAGGTCCTTTTATGCAAAATGGGCGGACATGGGGGGAAAGTTTAAAAGCATAAGGGTTATTTTGCAAAAAGGGATATCTGTGGTTAAATTGCAAAATATATGAATTTACCATAGGGTAAATGTGTAAAAGTAATTTTACCCATAGGATTTACATAAAATGTGGAATTTTTACTAAGTCTATTTAATTTCCAAAACTATTGCTCAAATGCAGATGAACCTTAAAGAGAAGTTGTAGAGTTTGAAAAACCATGCACTTTTGCTTTTTGGACCATCTTCATTTGAGCACTGGTTTAAAAGTTGCAAGTCCTTTACAGTGAGGTCCCTGCCTTTCTCTGAATTTACAGATCAGTCCACAAATCAGTTCATCCCCTTTCTTCCTCCTGGCGCCTCTGCTCCCCCTGCTCTGCCTCCCCTGGTTCCTCTGCCGCCGGAATAATGCGCTGCTCTGGCTCACCGCCGGCCATCTCCTGTGCCTCCCCGTCCACGCGTTGCTTCCCTGCTCTTCACCGCCCTAGCCCTCTGCTGCTGGCGCCCCACCCGAGCGCCACGTTCTCCCCCGACTGCCAGCACTGCACGCCGGAGTGCCTGCCGCCGCCGCAATTTTCCACCGGCTTGCCTTATCCTTCCCTCTCGTCTACTCAGTGAGATCAGCAACTCCACATTGCTTTGTTTTCCTTCGCTTGTTCGCTTGCCAAACCCCCAGCCCTCGCCTGCCTTTCCCCTTTCTTCTTCCCTGCGTAACCGGAGCCGCCCGCACTCCTCACCGGCATACGCCGCAAACACTCCACCTCGCCCAAATCCCGCTGACCCAGAGTCTCCCCACCTCCTCCCCTTGCCCTACATCCTGATCCAGTCCAGCCTCGACCCCTTCTCCCGCCGGATTTGCTCCACCCCGAGCCGCCCCTCCATTGGCGCCGCCGAGCTCGGCTCTACCGTCGACAGCCCGTCTCGCCGCCTCTCCGACCAAGCCACGTATGGAATTAGTTCCCCCGTGCTCCCGTGTTGCTCGTGCGTGCTTTAAGTCTCCATGTTCGCCGGCCGTTCGCCGGGAACGGCGTCGCGCCGCCACGGCCGCCGCCTCTTCTCGCCGTCGGTGGGAATTTCTTTCTACCATTGGAGCTCTTCCTGGCCCTTTGTGTTCCTCACCCCCTAATGGTCGTGCTTGACCGGCTCCTCACCGCCGGCGACCTCGCCGCCGGTGAGAACACACCGGAGGCCGAGCCTCCAACCGTGTCGAGGCGGGCAAGGGCCTGTTTGTGAGAAGAAACCTTCTTTTAGGGACCCCAGTGCAAATATTCAAACCCCCCCCCTAGTGTGTCTATTATTTCATGTGTGTGTGTTTGCTGCTTTGTAAAATCTATAACAATTCACAGAAAAATCCAAAAATAGCAAAACTAGTTTTGTTAGAAAATAGATTTCAAACTCTATGACTTTTGTTAATAGAGTTTAGTTTGAAACAAAATATTTCTACCTGTATTTTAAATCTAAGATTAAGGGGGTAATGTACACTTGACATTGTCATTTCATGTTTGGTTCCTTATGCAGTTTGGCATAAAGGTTCTATGAACTCTAAATAACTTTGTGCAAGTTACAAACTTAATTTTGATTTAAACTTAACCTCTTTTATTTTGAAATTTTTCAAATTCAAAAGACACCTAATGTATAGCCTTCTCTAATTGGAATTTTTCATCATCCACTAATGTGATACTTTATAATGTTTAATGTATAATCAAATTTCTATAATCTTTTATTTAGAGTTTTGAATTCAAACTTTAGTTCATTTCAAATTTAATACAAATATTTAATTTCTATTACAATAAACTCTACCATATCTTTATAAATAGTGTTTTAAATCTAAAACCTCTATATTTTATGTATGTTTGTGTGTTAATTGAATGAGTTATAATATTTGAAATATGAAATTCTAAATTTAAATTCCACCTTATTTACTTTATTGCATCTCATATAGAATCAACGATACTCGACGACGGGGATTACGAACTGGTCTTAGGATAAGACCAAGGCTTTCCAGAAGATCCAGCGCAAGTCGTCGAAGGACTAACTGAAGCTCCGAACCCGAGTTCGGAAATCTCTGACACTCCTGCCCTCAACCCTACTCTAGAAGGCAAGCCCCGGACATATCCCATTACTTTATTTACCCTGCAATCTATGCTTATTTATATTATATCTTGCATTAAGTTTAGGAGTTGAAGTGAAACCCTAGATGCATGAATTCTAGGAACCCAATGTAATGCTCCCGAGTCCTTATCGGATAGATGCTCCGCTAATAGGACCGGTAGAAGTCGAGTGATTTCCTGTCACTCGCGCGATATAGGAGTTGCATGTTTACATTACTGCAACCACTATAAGGATGACGGACAGGGTCATGTGTTGTATCATGACCTAGAAGTTTACCCTGTCTGTTTTGATAAAAGCTTTAAGGTCGAAATGTGTGGTAGTGGTGGCTAAGTTTTTGAAAGTACTAACCACATACCGCGAAATATGGTAAGCGGTAAGCCTAGTACCCGAATGGCCCGGCAAATGGACTTGTCTCCACCACTCGACTTTTATTTTATGTTTACACGCACCGACGTGTGGGAGTACGTTCTGCAAGGCAGACAGGAATACGGGTTTTGTAGTCGCGCTACAGACGTATGTCCTGTATACATTGGGTGTGCGTACGGTCCTGCAGTCGCTTGTGGTGGCCCTGATCCATAACCCGGAATATGAGGGAAACGGTTGCTTGAAACGCCCTGTTGGTATTCCAAGCGTGTGTGTTAGGTTTACCTTGCAAGGTTAAATTCGATTCGAATCATCCGCCTCTCACGAAGCTTGAGATTGCTTATCCCTTTTACCACATTAAGTAAAAAGTGGAACTAATGATGGATAATCTTGATGGATGATAATCACTACCTTGCTTGCTTAGTGTAGGTGCTAATCTAGAATAAATGCTCAACTAGAAAATGAAAGCTAAAACTTGAAAATAGTTCATACTCTTTGTTACTTTTCAGCTGAAAATAAACCCAGAGCCTTTACAAAGCCTTCATGAGTCTAGTTATGGGCTAAGTATACCCAGCCCCGGGTAAGCCTTGCTGAGTATTAGAATACTCAGCCTTGCCAATATCTGTTTCAGGTATAACCTACGAGAATCCCACGGACAACCTTGTGTGGCCAACGTCCGTTCCTTTTGGCTGGTCCGTGGAGTGGGACCCGTCCCCGGCCGGCACAGACCCTCCGGAGTGACACCAAGCCCTGGGCTAAGCTTGGCGTTCGCCTTCGCGACGTGTGTAGTCGCGTAAAACTTTTTCTTCCGCTGTGAGTTTGGACAAGCTGTTATGCTTGTCGGTTTGAACATGGTTTGTATAAAATTTACTTATCTTTGAACTCGGTTTGTAATAATGTATGTATGACTGTAAATTAAAAGTTGATGAGCTATTCTGTGATGTGAACTCGCCTTCGTGCGAGGTAAACCTGCTTCGATCCTGCTGAACCGTGGTTGAATCGGGCGGAGACCCGACAGACCAAAGGATTGTTCCGTTTGAAGTGCGTTAAGCTGATTGCAGTTGTATGGCGATCAATAGCGCACTTGAGCTGGAATAATTCGAGCGGTTCTGCCACAGCTGGTATCAGAGCTGTAGGTTTATCTTTACATCTAGAATAGCTCTTAAAAAGTGTTTTCTGGATAAAAGTTTGCCAACAAATGAATTTATAAAGTACGTTGGATCCGTTAAGGTTGGTGATTAGAACGTAAAGCCCTAGGGGTTTATATGGGAAAGTATCAGGTGGCTAATAGTATCTATATATGTATAGATAGTTCTGACTTGCAGCACTACTTTCCGTCAAAACTTAAATTCCTGCACAATCCAACCTTACTTCCTGTAATGACATCTACGTACGGAGGTAAGAAGGTAAGGATCCTCAGCCAACTGAGGGAGCTTGGCCTTCCCGTCGGTGATGCGAACCGAACGCTGTTTCTCAAGCAGTGACCTACTTGAGATGCTGCCAATATACCAACTTAGGTTGATTATATTGGGAGTATATGGTTCGGCGCAGGGTATGGCGATCGCTGTTCATACCCCCGCATTTTGCGGTACCCCCCGTGAATACGTTGTTTCGATAACGTATGCTAACGTTGTCTGTACGGCGGTAATTGTACAGATGCTATTTCTATAGTGAACAGTAATGTTTGGGGACGCTTTCATGTCGTGCTGCCATGAAAGGTTCATGAGATATATATATATATCTGTGTATTCTTCTGCAGGTACACTGACCACGCTTACGCTATTAGGATGCGTAGGGTTTATCGATTAGTTATATATAGGGAGTGCCATATGGTTATGCCACCGAAACTAACTACGTAAGTCCGAACATATTCGGCAGTTGTTTTGGTTGTGAGGACGAGTAGTGCGTGCATGCATAATCTGTTAACAAAAGGGATTTTCATATATGAAGGATATGTTGTTTGTCCTTGGAATGGGCTAATGGAGTTCTAAGGATAGTATTAGGTTGGGTATCCTATATAGAATTCTAGGTTTTCATCTGATTATCAGTCCTTGCTGTTATCAGCATTGACTATCTTGTTCTGTTTATCTTGTGCTCTCTTAACAAGATAAAAAGTTCCACCATTTGCATTCTGGTCGCAGATGGCAACACCTTCTAACGTTTTCTGGGATTCGGAGGGGCATCTCCATACTAATGCCCTCCATTGGGAAGGTTTTCCACGTCTACTTTGGGAGTCCTTGCAGTCTTTTTACTACACGGAGCCTCCTCAGTATGATGCTGTCGAGTTTATGGAGGATGGGATTCATAGAGCTCATGTCGTAATGACAATTCCACAGCATCCATTTCACTCTCAATGGTCGCCCATCGAAGTTAATGTAATGGGTTATCGTATCGTGGATACTATTGAAGCAGCGGCATTAGAGGCAATCTACCGTTTCTGTATTCAGCATCCAAAAGAAGTTGCAGGAAAGCCCATTGGGTTATTCTCAATGACAGATCCCGATGAGCCAGAATGGAATCTCAGAATCGTCCCTGAGAGTCATAGATTGGATGGTCCACCGGAGGAAGCACTCCAAGGGATGATGCGGTTTATGAATGTACAATATCATTATCATCTACTTCTGCGTCATGAGTTGGGCCGAGCAATCTATATTGCCCGAGGTCACTATAGAGAAGCTGATAGACAAAATACTCAAGTGGATCAGCTTCAGGCTTTAGTGACTCAAAAGGAAGAGATTATCGCGGCACGGGATGAAACCATCCATCATCGTGAAGGTCAGATCAACGAGAGTGATCACATAATCACTCAGCGAGATACTGTTATTGAATTTCTACAGGCACAAGTTCAGGATCTGATCCTTGCGGTGGATGATGCTCAAGCTCAGATTGAAGAATTGCAGCAGCCCCCGATTCCTCCCGTTGTACCTGCAGCACCTGAAGCTGAAGAAGAAGATCCAGAGGAGATTGAAGGAGTCTCAGAACTTGATTCTGAGCATGGAGATCCTGTCATCAGTCCCCATCATTCCTCTTCTGGTAGCCAGTCATCAGTGGGAAACCTTGATGACTTTTAGCACGTCACTCTCCTTGCTGTAGCTGGATGTAACCTAGGTGGTGTGTAGTTTACCTAGTTATAAAGCCACTTGTTGTATGTGTGGCATGTACTTTTAGGTAAGAGTTTGTAACAGTTTGAGTGTGTTGATGTAAGATGTAAGGATATTAATATCTATGTAGCAATTCAAATCCTGAGTTTAGGTTATCCTATTCAATATCGGTGCATCTGTTACAAGTGGATTGAATGGGACATATGCGTTACAATTCTGATTGATAATTGCATATTATTTGAAATTGAAGCAAGATTATGGTTGACAACGGATGTCTCCTTCATTTCAGATGGTTGGAGCTACTCTTGGAACCCCGGAAGGATTCCGGGCAGGACAACCTGGTAGTTCTCAGCAACCACCACCGCCACCTCCAAACCTGGCCGAGGTTATGGCTCGGCAAACCAAGCTTCTAAATCAACTTGTACAAGCTCAGATGGGCCATTTCCAGCAGCAACCTCGAGGCCGAGGAGAACCTCTATCGGCCACTTATCAGGACTTTCTCAGCACCCAACCTCCTTTATTCCATAAGGCCGATGAGCCTCTGGATGCAGATGCCTGGTTGCGGACTATCGAGTCTAAGTTCGCTTTACTGTCAGCTCCATGTTCAGAGGAGAACAAGGTGCTCTTCGCAGCCCAGCAACTCCGAGGCCATGCACGTCTTTGGTGGGATCAGTTTCACGCAATGCAACCCGCCGGACACGTGGTCATTTGGGATGAGTTTCGGACTGCCTTTCGAGCACATCATATACCAGCAGGACTCATTGAGCGGAAGCTCAATGAATTTTTGAATTTGACTCAGGGTACCCGCACTGTCACCTAGTATGCGCAAGTTTTTAATCACTTGTGCCAGTATGCGGGATCACATGCGGACACTGATGCCCGCAAATGTGATCGCTTCCGTCGAGGCCTAAACACCAAGCTCAAAGAATGGTTGAATTTAGTGAAGGCCAACGATTTCAATGAGTTGGTCAACATGGCCATTACTCAGGAAGATTGCATCGCCGCCCATAGAGCGGAAAAGAAACGAAAAGCACCCACAGGGCCTGCAACTCCGCAGTCGCCACGGTATCGGTTGGTTCCAAGCAACGCTCCTCGAGCTCCGCCTCGAGGCAATTTACCTGGCAGATGGGTAGCTCGACCTCCCCAGCAAGCACAATTCAACCGACCACCTCTGCCCCAAACTCAACAACAACCCCAACAAGGTCTGCGGCCGAGCTTTCCGCCAGCTACTCCAGGAAACAACAATAATCGTTGTTTCAATTGCGGAAGCCCGTCCCACTTCATTAAGGATTGCCCTCAACCTAGGAAATCATTCCAAGGGCAAACATCTAATCCAAACTACAAGGGCAAGGGTAAGAGACAAGTGGTGCAGGTCCGACAAGGGAGGGTGAATCTCACTACACTCTCCGAACTCCCTGAAGGGGCACCAATACTGACGGGTACATTTTCTATCAACCATTACCCCGTTACTGTTCTTTTTGATACTGGTGCCACCCATAGTTTTATCAGTATGGATTGTGGGACTAAAATAGGCTTGGATATCTATCCTGTTAATGGAGTATATATGATAACAACTCCGGGTGGTAACATCTCCTCAAATCAAGTTTGTAGAAGTGTACCAATTCAGATGGGTAACAATCTGATGAAGGCAGATTTACTCTTACTAGACCTAAAAGGAATAGATGTTCTTTTAGGAGTAAATTGGATGACCCAACATCATGTGTCTCTAGGTATTCCTTCAAGAACCGTAGAGATAGGTTCCCCGGAAAATGAGCCTACCATTCTTTATCTTCCACAACCAGAGTCCTTTCATTCTTGCACCTATGCTACGTCTGGGGTCAAACTAGAGGACATTCCAGTCGTCTGTGAATATCCAGATGTATTTCCGGATGACTTACCTGGAATGCCCCCAGACAGAGAAATTGAGTTCATCATCGAACTCCAACCTGGTACAGCCCCTATTTCTAAGAGACCTTACCGTATGCCTCCTAATGAGCTGGCCGAATTAAAAATCCAACTCCAAGATCTCTTAGACAAAGGTTTCATTCGTCCAAGTGCATCACCATGGGGTTGTCCAGCCTTATTTGTAAAAAAGAAAGACAACAGCTTGAGGCTCTGTGTGGATTACCATCCTCTCAATGCGGTGACTATCAAAAATAAATATCCTTTACCCCGCATTGATATCCTCTTTGATCAATTAGCCGGAGCCAAGGTGTTTTCAAAAATAGATCTTCGTTCCGGCTACCACCAAATTAGGATTCGGCCCAGTGATGTTCCTAAAACAGCTTTCTCCACTCAGTATGGTCTATACGAGTATCTTGTCATGTCGTTTGGTCTCACTAATGCCCCAGCCTATTTCATGTATGTCACACCCGATTTATAATAACATAAATCGAGCAATCATATATGCGCCAGGATCAAGTCACGCATATATGCAACAGATTATCAAGATATCACAACACATGTCACGAATAAAAGCGTATAAATTATAAAATGAATATCTTTATTACAACTGAATCAAGAATCAGTTCAAGTAATGCGGAAGCGTAAAATGAATACATGAAGAGCTGGGCGCCACAGGGACGTCGACTGGGAGACAAACACCTAGAAGTCGTCGAAGCCGCTGACGTAGTCCTCCACGTTGCCGGGCACTGAGCAGCAGTCGAAGATATCCGAAATAGAACAGAAGAGTGGAGAGGCAAGTGTGAGTACAAACTAGTACTCAACAAGTATAACACAAACTATGAGGCTCTAGGCTGGCTGACTCAACTGCATTAGCTTTTAGTCTTGGCAAATTTTATTAAAGCTAATTACTACAAGTGGATGAGTTACCATAGCCCAAATTGCATAAGAAATTAATCAGTTAAGAACTACTGAGAACCATCCAACCAAAACCACCCCGGGGAATCTCCCTAATCAAAGGTTGATAACCCCCACTAATCAGACGGAGGATCTGGGCCGCTCATGACTGTGAGCACAGCTGATATATCAGTTTTACACTCTCGAGAGGTTGCACAACTTTACCCACAAGTCGTGAGCTACGCTAGTTGTTCATCACACTTCCTTAGGTGAGATGGCTAGCAAGCACACTACGAGACCGTTACAAAGGACACGTTGGTAAGGTGTAACCGCTAAGGATTCTGGATCAGCGACGATGGGGCCCACCTCCGGGGGTACAAGACACACAGCACAGACCAAGCCGGAGGAGCAGGGACCATTGAAGCTTACCACCCCTCTTGCCCACGCAGGTAAGTTACTCCCGAACCAACACGACCTAATTAGTAAGTCAAGACCGTCCCATTCCAGTCTTGTGGTTGCGCGGTTGTCCCAGGTTGTCGCTCTATGAACCGGTCCTTAGGGAGAGTGGCCAACCAAGCACTAAGCACCGTGCTGGCCCCCTAAACCATATTTCTAACAAAACATCTTTCAAGGACGCACAAACCACTCAAGCACACAGCACAGAGGGTCGGCTCCAGAATTAAGTT
The DNA here is from genome assembly GCF_002211085.1 of Panicum hallii. Lineage (NCBI taxonomy): Eukaryota > Viridiplantae > Streptophyta > Magnoliopsida > Poales > Poaceae > Panicum > Panicum hallii. The sequence continues at coordinate 31,940,723 of NC_038044.1, read as the reverse complement.
GCATAAGACCATTAATCAAATTAATTAAAAAGGACCAAGATTTGTTATAGCGCAGCAACCTAGCACAACTAACCAAAATGCAACCCATAGGATATATATAAGGATATAAAGATGGCTAGGAAGTCCTTGTAGGTATACAGTATTAAAATGCAGTATGAAATTGTATTTAAAAGTGATAGGAGGTTCATGTTATACTTGCCTTCCTCGTACTCTCCCGGCTGCTGCTCGAACTGCTCGGAAGACGGCTGCTCCTGGTACTGGTCCAAAGGCTCCGCGTCTACTCATGATCGTAACAACAACACATGGGTCACACATGCACAAACATGCAAACAATAACAAAATATAAGAAAACAGTACAACATTACATAGAAATAGCACTTAAAATTAGTCTAAAGCTATTCTACGCATTACAACGATCGCGTGGATAAAAAGAACACCTAAAACGGAGCTAAAACGCGAAAACTACGCTTAAAACAAGATCCAGGGACCTATTTGTAAGAAAAACATGACTTACAGGGTGTTCTGCACAAAAACCGAGGACTTAAACGTAATTAAACCCTAGACGCAAGGGCTAGCGAGCTAAAAACCTCAGGCTGGATGGCGGGCACTAAATCCCGGAAACTCAGGGGTCTAAAAGCATAAAACAGGCCTTAAGCGTAATTTCTTTTGAACTACGCTGGAGCGCGGGTTGATTTCAGGAAAGGCCGAGGACTCTTTAGCAAAAACAACTAGCTGAACCGGTAAGATCTAATCGGGGCGGTTGGATTTGGATCCTGTGGTTTGGAACGAAGGGGTACGCGGGTTCTGTTTTGATCCGTGGATCGCGGATCGGGCGGCCAGGATGAGAAGGGGCAAAAGGAACAGGAGCCGGCGGCGCTGGTCACCGGAATGGACCGCTCCCGCGGCGGCAGATCGCCGGCGATGGCCGATCTTGGCCGTCCGGCCCTCATTCAAGACGAGGTCAAGTCCGGGAGGACGCTGGCGGCACGAGTGATCCACCTGGGCGGTCGGTACGGAGGATTGGGGCTCGAGTCGACTCTCCCCACGGCGGAGGCGGCACGGGGTCACCGGCGTACCGTGGTTGGGTTGTCGCGGGGGTTTACAGACCACAACATCAAGCGCAAAAGGCTACAGGAGATGCTGTGTTGCTCACCGAGGCGGAGTTTGGCCGGAGGACGTGGCGAAGGACGATCGTCGACGATGACCGTGCGGCGGGGTGGGCGGCGCTCGCGGAGGCAGGTGCTGCAGGGGTGGCCGGGCCCTCTGGATGGCGGAAAACGCCCCGGGGGTTTCCTGCGGAGGTGCAAAGGGAATCAGCAGGACCAGAACGGCACCAGCGGCGACGAATTGGAATGGCGGGGGCGGCTCACCGGCGGCGGTTCCTCCACGAAATTCCGGTGATGCAGAGGTTCGGAGCTCGAATGCACGGCTCGGGAAGCTTCTAGGAGGCGCGGCGGAGCTCTTGCGGGGGCTGTGGGGGTCTAGAGCGCGGTGGAACGGCGGCTCGGTGGTGAGGCCGAGGGAGCTTGCGCGGCGGAGGAAAGGGGTGGCGGCGCCGGGGGTTTGAGTGACGGCTAGGGTTAGGGTTCAGGAGGGGTTGGGGCGGCTCTTTGAAGGGCAGCGGCGCTACCTGGCGTGCGGGCCCGGAGCAGGGGGGGTCGCCGGGGATCTCGGGCCGTTGCGCCCGGGGAAGAAGAAGGAGAGGGAGAAGAAAGCGCTGACGCGCGGGGCCCGCGGTCAGTGAGGGAAAAAGAGGAGGGAGGGCGAGCACGGCTCGGCTCGGGCTGGGGAGAAGAAGATGGGCCGGCTTGGCCCACGCGGGTAGAGGAAAGAGGGGGCCCGGGAGGGAAAGGAGGGAGAGAAGGGAAAGAGTGGGCTGTTGGGCTGGGCTGCTACTCTCTTCTCTTCTTTTCTTTTCTTCTTTTGTTTTTCTAACTCACTAATTCAAACAATTCTAATTGAATTCAAATACAATTTGAATTCAAACCTATACACTCAACACAAATAAAACAATGCTGCAGCATGAATGCACAAACACTTTAATCCTATGATAAATTTTATTTTCTTGCATTATAAATTGCTTTAAATGCCACAAAAATTAAAGAAAAGCCTGGAAAATTTATTTAAGCCCAAATAAATTCATTAAAATTTAAGGTAATTACCTTAGGGTGTTACAAACCTACCCCCCTTACAGGAATCTCGTCCCGAGATTCGGATAGGCTAGCTAGCAAATAGATCGGGATATGTCTTCCTCAGCTCGTCTTCTCGCTCCCAAGTAGCCTCATCCTCCGTGTGATGACTCCACTGAACACGGCACATCTTGATCTTCTTGTTTCTGGTAACTCTCTCAGACGTCTCAAGAATTTTCACCGGATGCTCGATATAGGTCAGATCTTCCTGCACATCTAACCCTTCTATCGGTGCTTGCTCTTCTGGCACTCTCAAGCACTTCTTCAGCTGAGACACGTGGAACACATCGTGCACCCCCGAAAGATTGAGTGGCAACTCCAACCGATATGCCACCTCACCTTTCCGTTCCAACACCTTGAACGGACCAATGTATCGAGGAGCTAGCTTCCCTCGTACATTAAACCTGCGGATTCCTCTCATCGGCGAGACCTTCAGGTACACATGGTCACCCACTGCGAAGGTCAAATCTCGACGACGCACATCCGCATACCTCTTCTGACGAGTCTGAGCGACCCTCAGATTCTCTCGCACCTGCTGTACCAGCTGTTCTGCCTCCTCAACAATATCCGGACCAAATACGTGCCTCTCGCCAATCTGATCCCAATACAGCGGAGTCCTGCACTTCCGACCATACAGGGCCTCGAAAGGGGACTTCTTCAGACTGGCCTGATAGCTGTTATTATAAGAAAACTCTGCATACGGCAGGCATTTATCCCAGCTGGTACCATACTGAATAGCACAGGCTCGAAGCATATCCTCCAACACTTGGTTGGTTCTCTCTGTCTGCCCATCTGTCTGAGGATGATAAGCAGTACTGAAGCGCAGCTTCGTATCCAACGAATCATGCAACTGCTCCCAGAACCGCGAAGTGAACTGAGATCCTCGATCAGATATAATCTTCTTAGGAACACCATGCAGACAGACAATCCTGGAGATGTACAACTCTGCGAGTCTAGCACCGGAGTAAGTAGTGTTCACCGGAATGAAGTGAGCAACCTTCGTCAACCGATCCACTACTACCCATATAGAGTTGTACCCTTTCTGAGTACGAGGCAAGCCAACAATGAAGTCCATAGTGATTTCCTCCCATTTCCACTCTGGAATCTTCAACGGCTGCAATAACCCTGCTGGCCTCTGATGCTCTGCCTTGACACGCTGACAAGTGTCACAGATAGCCACGTACTCCGCAACGGAACGCTTCATTCCATACCACCAGAATCGTTCCTTCAGGTCGTAATACATCTTCGTGCTACCTGGATGGATGGAATATGCTGTATCATGAGCCTCACTCAGAATCAACTTTCTGAGATCATTCACTTCCGGCACACATATACGACCCTTGTACCACAAGGTACCCTGATCATCCTCTCTGAAATGAGGAGTCTTGCCAATCTTGAGCAACTCACGAATCTCCTGAAGCTTCTGATCTTCCTTCTGATGCTGCCGGATCTCGGCCTCCAGAGTGGGTTCCGCCTCGAATGATGTACCCGAGGTGTGATGCAAGAAACCCAGTCACAACTGCTCAAACTCCTCACATAACTCCGGAGGCATCTGAAAAGCCACGGCCATGTTAATATAGCTCTTCCTGCTCAGTGCATCTGCTACAACATTGGCCTTGCCCAGATGATAGTGAATCTCCAGGTCATAATCCTTAACCAACTCTAGCCATCTTCTCTGCCGCATATTCTGCTCACTCTGAGTGAAAATGTACTTGAGGCTCTTGTGATCGGTGTAAATGTCACACCTCTGCCCAAACAAGTAATGCCTCCATATCTTCAGAGCATGCACAACTGCGGCTAACTCCAGGTCATGAGTGGGATAATTCAACTCGTGCCGGCGCAACTGCCGCGAAGCATAAGCTATCACTCTGCCTTCCTGCATCAGGACGCAACCAAGACCATCCCTCGAAGCATCACAATACACTGAGAACCTCTTACTCTAGTCTGGCAGAGTAAGGACTGGCGCCGTAGTCAACCTCTTCTTCAGCACCTCGAAGGCCTTCTGACGCTCATCAGTCCAAGTGAAATCCACACCCTTCTCTAGCAAGGAAGTCAAAGGCTTCGCAATCTTAGAGAAGTTCTCGATGAACCTCCAATAATATCCAGCTAAGCCCAGAAAAGAGCGGACTTCCTTCACCGTCTGTGGTACAACCCAGTCAAGCACATCCTTCACCTTCCCGGGGTCCACAGCAATACCTCCCTTGGAGATCACGTGACCGAGGAAAGGAACCTCGTCAATCCAGAACTCACACTTGCTGAGCTTGGCATACAACTTGTGCTCTCTGAGCCTCTGCAACACAAGCCTCAGATGCTTCTCATGCTCTGCTTCTGACTTGGAATATATCAGGATATCATCAATGAATATCACCACAAAGGTGTCCAGATAATCCATGAAAACCTTATTCATCAGATGCATGAAGAAAGCCGGAGCATTGGTCAAACCGAAGGACATGACCGTATACTCGTATAGCCCATACTTGCAAGTGAATGCCGTCTTCGGGATATCCTCAGAACGAATCTTCAGCTGATGATACCCAGAACGCAGATCAATCTTTGAGAACACACAAGCACCCTGAAGCTGATCAAAGAGATCCTCAATACGGGGCAATGGATGTTTTTTCTTGATAGTGACTGCATTCAGATCCCGATAATCGACGCACATCCTCTTCACGCCATCCTTCTTCTCTACGAGCAATACAGGAAAAGCCCAAGGAGAGAAACTGCGATGGATATAACCCTTAGCTAGCAACTCGTCGACAGTCTTCTTAACCTCCTCATGCTCGACGGGAGCCATACGATAGGGCCGCTTAGCAATAGGAGCTGTACCAGGCAAGAGATCAATAGAAAACTCAATGTCGCGATCAGGCGGCATACCTGGCAAATCATCCGGAAAGACATCCGGGAATTTAGACACCATGCGAATACCATCTGTGGGTCTGGCCTCCATCTGATGAAGAAATCCAGAAGGCTCTGTGGCACCGATGGTAACCTCCTGACCACCCGGTGCTGACAGAAGAACAGTCCTCTGAGCACAATCTATCCGGACTCCCCACTTAGCAAGAGTCTCCATCCCGAGGATCACATCAATGCCCTTGGTGTCTAGCACCATCAGATTCACACTGAAATCTACCCCCCTTATGACCACACTGACTCTGGGACAGAAGACATGAGACCTCAACTGCCCTCCCGGTGAAGATACTAACATGCACCCCTTTAATGCGCTAGTAGGAATGCCATGATGCTCAACAAAGGACCGGGTAATGAAAGAATGCGTGGCACCAGTATCAAAAAGAACTGTAGCAGGGTGGGCATTAACCATGAACGTACCAATAACCACGTTGGGAGCCTCGGCCGCTGACTCGGCCGTCACGTGGTTCACCCTGCCCTGAGCTGGGGCCTTGGGCTGAGCTGCACGCCCTTGCTGTCCTGCCTGCGCCTTCCGAGGGCAGACGTTGGCGTAGTGCCCCGGCTCGCCGCAGTGGAAGCACACCCGCGGAAATGCAGCGGCCTGCTGCCCAGGAGGAGGAGTGGGCGCTCCCTGCCTCTGAGCTGGTGGAGCCGGAGGCGCCGGAAGCCTCTGACCCTGTCCCGCCTGCTGCTGCTGCTGAGGACGAGGCGGAAGCTGCTGTCGCTGCTGATACTGCTGGGGCGGCCTCTGCTGCTGCTGTGGTGGATGCTGATAGCGGGGACGAGTGTTGCTGCCCGAAGAGGATGGAGCCATCTTCCTCTTCTTATCCTCAATCTCCCGGCGCTTGCGCTCGGTGTTGAGGGCCGCGTCAACCAGCTGGTTGAAGTTGTCGAAGCGGTGGTTCAGCAGCGCATACTGGATGTGATCATCCAGTCCTTCCTTGAAATACTCCTGCTTGTCGCTATCACGTGCGACGTCAGCAGGGGCATAGCGGGCCAGCTGAAGAAAACGGTCACGGTACTCCGTCACCGTCATCGATCCCTGAAATAGCGAACACAAATAGCAAGGATGGAAATCGCTCAATATGGTAAGGTTTACGAAAGAGGTCAAGGATAGATCAAGCTCAAAGAGATTGCGGAGAATTCCATTCAAATTTACCTGCTTAAGGGCACGGAACTCCTTCTGCTTCATCTTCATTATGCCCTTAGGAATGTGATGGTTCCTGAAACGCTCACGGAACTGGTCCCACGTGAGAGCATCACGATCCCGAGCTGGGTAGGACTCCCACCAGTCAAGAGCGGAGCCTCGCAGCTGCCCTGCTGCGTAAAGGACTCGCTCCCGGTCGTCGCACTGCGCAACAACCAACTGGCACTCCACCGAGCGAAGCCAGTCGTCTGCCTGGAGTGGGTCCGTGGCATGAGAGAAGGTCGGAGGATGACCTCTCAGAAAGTCCGCACGTCGATCACGGGGCTGAGGCGGCGGTGGAGGCAGTGGCTGAGCATGGATCTGCTGCAGAGCCTGAACGGTATTGTTCAGGGTAGCCATCATCTGCATCTGGAGCTGGAAGAACTGCTCCGGGGTCAGTGGTGGAGGCATCGGCAGCGGCTGACCAGTACCCTGGTTGTTCTGCTCCTGCTGGTTAGAACCGGAACCGGTGCGCCTGGTGTTCACCATCTGATTGCAACAACGAAGTTTATGAGGAGGAGATATTGTGCAGTTGCGGAAATGAAACTTCAGAAGGATATGGCAGAAAGAAAGGAATATAGGTTTTACCCCCAACGATCTAACTCAATTTTTATTATTTAGTTCGAGTTGGGTTAGGGTCGATTTGCATGAACAAGTTTAACTACTAGACTATGCAATCAACCAAAAATCCAAACCAAACATTTGCACAATAACAGACATTCAATATTCACAACTTAGTCGAGTTTATCACACCACTCGACTAACACACTCGTTCTAGCATTTTTTTTTCATCGGGACAATCTAAACTTATAAATTACAGGACTAAGCGACTCAGGCCAACGTCTACGGAAAGCTCAAACTATATCTCAGAAAAAGATAGGAGAGATGGCAAATCAAGGGCTTAAGACTCAGGGAATAGAAGCAAAAAAAATGAATGTTTGGGTTTTGTGGAAGCAGAGCAAGCGAAAAGAAGTCCTAGACTCGACCAGTTCTATCTAGGCTTCGTCCTACAGTCGACACGGCTCTGATACCAATCTGTCACACCCGATTTATAATAACATAAATCGAGCAATCATATATGCGCCAGGATCAAGTCACGCATATATGCAACAGATTATCAAGATATCACAACACATGTCACGAATAAAAGCGTATAAATTATAAAATGAATATCTTTATTACAACTGAATCAAGAATCAGTTCAAGTAATGCGGAAGCGTAAAATGAATACATGAAGAGCTGGGCGCCACAGGGACGTCGACTGGGAGACAAACACCTAGAAGTCGTCGAAGCCGCTGACGTAGTCCTCCACGTTGCCGGGCACTGAGCAGCAGTCGAAGATATCCGAAATAGAACAGAAGAGTGGAGAGGCAAGTGTGAGTACAAACTAGTACTCAACAAGTATAACACAAACTATGAGGCTCTAGGCTGGCTGACTCAACTGCATTAGCTTTTAGTCTTGGCAAATTTTATTAAAGCTAATTACTACAAGTGGATGAGTTACCATAGCCCAAATTGCATAAGAAATTAATCAGTTAAGAACTACTGAGAACCATCCAACCAAAACCACCCCGGGGAATCTCCCTAATCAAAGGTTGATAACCCCCACTAATCAGACGGAGGATCTGGGCCGCTCATGACTGTGAGCACAGCTGATATATCAGTTTTACACTCTCGAGAGGTTGCACAACTTTACCCACAAGTCGTGAGCTACGCTAGTTGTTCATCACACTTCCTTAGGTGAGATGGCTAGCAAGCACACTACGAGACCGTTACAAAGGACACGTTGGTAAGGTGTAACCGCTAAGGATTCTGGATCAGCGACGATGGGGCCCACCTCCGGGGGTACAAGACACACAGCACAGACCAAGCCGGAGGAGCAGGGACCATTGAAGCTTACCACCCCTCTTGCCCACGCAGGTAAGTTACTCCCGAACCAACACGACCTAATTAGTAAGTCAAGACCGTCCCATTCCAGTCTTGTGGTTGCGCGGTTGTCCCAGGTTGTCGCTCTATGAACCGGTCCTTAGGGAGAGTGGCCAACCAAGCACTAAGCACCGTGCTGGCCCCCTAAACCATATTTCTAACAAAACATCTTTCAAGGACGCACAAACCACTCAAGCACACAGCACAGAGGGTCGGCTCCAGAATTAAGTTGCATAAGACCATTAATCAAATTAATTAAAAAGGACCAAGATTTGTTATAGCGCAGCAACCTAGCACAACTAACCAAAATGCAACCCATAGGATATATATAAGGATATAAAGGTGGCTAGGAAGTCCTTGTAGGTATACAGTATTAAAATGCAGTATGAAATTGTATTTAAAAGTGATAGGAGGTTCATGTTATACTTGCCTTCCTCGTACTCTCCCGGCTGCTGCTCGAACTGCTCGGAAGACGGCTGCTCCTGGTACTGGTCCAAAGGCTCCGCGTCTACTCATGATCGTAACAACAACACATGGGTCACACATGCACACACATGCAAACAATAACAAAATATAAGAAAACAGTACAACATTACATAGAAACAGCACTTAAAATTAGTCTAAAGCTATTCTACGCGTTACAACGATCGCGTGGATAAAAAGAACACCTAAAACGGAGCTAAAACGCGAAAACTACGCTTAAAACAAGATCCAGGGACCTATTTGTAAGAAAAACATGACTTACAGGGTGTTCTGCACAAAAACCGAGGACTTAAACGTAATTAAACCCTAGACGCAAGGGCTAGCGAGCTAAAAACCTCAGGCTGGACGGCGGGCACTAAATCCCGGAAACTCAGGGGTCTAAAAGCATAAAACAGGCCTTAAGCGTAATTTCTTTTGAACTACGCTGGAGCGCGGGTTGATTTCAGGAAAGGCCGAGGACTCTTTAGCAAAAACAACTAGCTGAACCGGTAAGATCTAATCGGGGCAGTTGGATTTGGATCCTGTGGTTCGGAACGAAGGGGTACGCGGGTTCTGTTTTGATCCGTGGATCGCGGATCGGGCGGCCAGGATGAGAAGGGGCAAAAGGAACAGGAGCCGGCGGCGCTGGTCACCGGAATGGACCGCTCCCGCGGCGGCAGATCGCCGGCGATGGCCGATCTTGGCCGTCCGGCCCTCATTCAAGACGAGGTCAAGTCCGGGAGGACGCTGGCGGCACGAGTGATCCACCTGGGCGGTCGGTACGGAGGATTGGGGCTCGGGTCGACTCTCCCCACGGCGGAGGCGGCACGGGGTCACCGGCGTACCGTGGTTGGGTTGTCGCGGGGGTTTACAGACCACAACATCAAGCGCAAAAGGCTACAGGAGATGCTGTGTTGCTCACCGAGGCGGAGTTTGGCCGGAGGACGTGGCGAAGGACGATCGTCGACGATGACCGTGCGGCGGGGTGGGCGGCGCTCGCGGAGGCAGGTGCTGCAGGGGTGGCCGGGCCCTCTGGATGGCGGAAAACGCCCCGGGGGTTTCCTGCGGAGGTGCAAAGGGAATCAGCAGGACCAGAACGGCACCAGCAGCGACGAATTGGAATGGCGGGGGCGGCTCACCGGCGGCGGTTCCTCCACGAAATTCCGGTGATGCAGAGGTTCGGAGCTCGAATGCACGGCTCGGGAAGCTTCTAGGAGGCGCGGCGGAGCTCTTGCGGGGGCTGTGGGGGTCTAGAGCGCGGTGGAATGGCGGCTCGGTGGTGAAGCCGAGGGAGCTTGCGCGGCGGAGGAAAGGGGTGGCGGCGCCGGGGGTTTGAGTGACGGCTAGGGTTAGGGTTCAGGAGGGGTTGGGGCGGCTCTTTGAAGGGCAGCGGCGCTACCTGGCGTGCGGGCCCGGAGCAGGGGGGGGTCGCCGGGGATCTCGGGCCGTTGCGCCCGGGGAAGAAGAAGGAGAGGGAGAAGAAAGCGCTGACGCGCGGGGCCCGCGGTCAGTGAGGGAAAAAGAGGAGGGAGGGCGAGCACGGCTCAGCTCGGGCTGGGGAGAAGAAGATGGGCCGGCTTGGCCCACGCGGGGAGAGGAAAGAGGGGGCCCGAGAGGGAAAGGAGGGAGAGAAGGGAAAGAGTGGGCTGTTGGGCTGGGCTGCTACTCTCTTCTCTTCTTTTCTTTTCTTCTTTTGTTTTTCTAACTCACTAATTCAAACAATTCTAATTGAATTCAAATACAATTTGAATTCAAACCTATACACTCAACACAAATAAAACAATGCTGCAGCATGAATGCACAAACACTTTAATCCTATGATAAATTTTATTTTCTTGCGTTATAAATTGCTTTAAATGCCACAAAAATTAAAGAAAAGCCTGGAAAATTTATTTAAGCCCAAATAAATTCATTAAAATTTAAGGTAATTACCTTAGGGTGTTACAATGTACCTCATGAATTCCGTCTTCATGCAAGAGCTCGACAAGTTTGTCATGGTCTTCATTGATGACATCTTGATCTATTCTAAAACTCCAGAAGATCATGCTAAGCATCTCCATGTCATCCTTCAGCGATTAAGAGACCACCACCTATATGCCAAATTCTCTAAATGTGAATTTTGGCTAGATACAGTCAAATTCCTGGGCCATACCATTTCTGGTGACGGAATATCCGTCGATCCCAGTAAAGTACAAGAAGTGATGGATTGGAAACCTCCGACCTCAGTCCATCAAATTCGTAGTTTTCTCGGTCTAGCTGGCTATTATCGTCGTTTCATTCCTGACTTCTCCAGAATAGCCAAACCTATGACCGAACTATTAAAGAAAGGTGTAAAATTCTTCTGGGATCAAAAATGCGAAGATGCATTTCATCTTCTTAGAAATCATCTCACGACAGCTCCAGTCTTAGCTCAACCAGATGTCTCAAAACCTTTTGACATCTACTGTGATGCATCGGGAACTGGACTTGGTTGTGTACTTATGCAAGACAACCGAGTAATTGCATATGCATCACGAGCACTTAGGGTTCATGAACAAAATTATCCCACCCATGATCTCGAACTCGCAGCAGTTATTCATGCCCTAAAGATTTGGAGACACCATCTGATGGGTACGAAATGTCATATTTATACCGATCATAAAAGCCTCAAGTATATCTTCAACCAGGCAGATTTGAATATGAGGCAAAGGCGTTGGCTAGAACTTATCAAGGATTATGATTTGGAAGTGCATTATCATCCAGGCAAGGCCAATGTCGTTGCAGATGCCCTTAGTCGCAAAGCGCATTGTTCTTGCCTATCCATTGAAGCATTCGACGAAACCCTCTGTTGGGAAATGAGTAAGCTCAACTTAGAGATCATTTCCCAAGGTGACTTAAACCATCTTTCGGTTGAAGCCACACTTAGAGATAGTATTGTTCTAGCGCAACAGCGTAATAAAGGGATCAGCATCATTAAACAGAAGATAACACAAGGAGAAGGGAAGTATAAATGCTTCCGAGTTGATCCTAAAGGGGTTTTATGGTTCAACGAACGTATTGTTGTACCCAAGGACCATAAGCTCCGCAGGCAAATAATGGACGAGGCCCACTTGTCCAAATTCTCTATACATCCTGGCAGTACGAAGATGTATCAGGATCTGAAACAGAATTTTTGGTGGACTCGTATGAGATGAGAGATTGCCAAATATGTGTCAGAATGTGATATCTGCCAAAGAGTCAAAGCCAGTCATTTGAAGACTGCTGGTATCCTTCAACCTCTACCCATTCCCTCGTGGAAGTGGGAGGATATCAGTATGGACTTTATTGTTGGCTTGCCCAACACTTCTCGGAGGCATGACTCTATTTGGGTAATCGTTGATCGATTAACCAAGACTGCACATTTCCTTCCCGTGCATACTACGTATATTGCCAAGAAGTATGCCGAGATCTATTTAGATCAAATTGTTCGTCTTCATGGAGTACCTAAAACAATCATTTCTGATCGTGGAGCACAATTTGTTGCTAGATTCTGGGAGCAACTTCATGATGCTCTTGGGACTAAGTTAATTCGAAGCTCTGCCTATCATCCTCAGACAGATGGGCAAACTGAACGGGTAAACCAGATTCTAGAAGATATGCTCCGAGCTTGTGTACTCCAATTTGACAAAACTGGGATAAATACTTGTCATTAGCAGAATTCTCTTACAATAATAGCTATCAGACAAGTATTAAGATGGCCCCATTCGAAGCATTATACGGTCGCCGATGCCGAACTCCTTTGAGTTGGTCACAAACCGGCGAACGTAAAATTTTTGGACCCGATCTGGTTATAGAAGCAGAGGATAAAGTCAAGCTTATCCAGAATAATCTAAAGGCCACCCAATCTCGACAGAAAAGCTACGCTGATATACGAAGAAGACCATTACAGTTTCACATCGGAGACTTCGTATATCTTCGAGTATCTCCCACTAGAGGCGTTCAAAGATTCGGTGTAAAAGGGAAACTTGCTCCTCGATACATCGGACCTTTTGAAATCCTTGAAATTTGTGGACCCGTAGCTTACCATCTCCAACTTCCACCTCAATTAGCGGCCGTCCATAATATCTTTCATGTATCCCAACTTAGAAAGTGTGTTAAGATCCCCACCGAAATCATCGATTCCCAAGCTATCGAAATCGAACCAGATCTGACCTATATAGAACATCCCATCAGAATTCTCGACACGAAAGAAAGAAGTACCAGAAGAGAGACCACCAAAATGTACAAGATTCAATGGAACCATCACACAGAGGAAGAGGCAACTTGGGAAACCGAATCTTATCTTCAACACAACTTTCCCGATTTCTTCCAAACCAATCTTCGAACTTGATCTTCTTATCCTATCCTGCTTCGGAATCTCGGGACGAGATTCTTTTTAGGGGGGAAGGCTGTGACACTCAGGTAATTAGCTTGGTCACACATTAGAGTTTTGGTATGCTTATATGTTTAAAGTATGGTTAATGTGTATTTTATGTATGCAATATTATGAAGAAGTGATGTTTATGTAATTAATATTAACTAAAGGTCCTTTTATGCAAAATGGGTGGACATGGGGGGAAAGTTTAAAAGCATAAGGGTTATTTTGCAAAAAGGGATATCTGTGGTTAAATTGCAAAATATATGAATTTACCATAGGGTAAATGTGTAAAAGTAATTTTACCCATAGGATTTACATAAAATGTGGAATTTTTACTAAGTCTATTTAATTTCCAAAACTATTGCTCAAATGCAGATGAACCTTAAAGAGAAGTTGTAGAGTTTGAAAAACCATGCACTTTTGCTTTTTGGACCATCTTCATTTGAGCACTGGTTTAAAAGTTGCAAGTCCTTTACAGTGAGGTCCCTGCCTTTCTCTGAATTTACAGATCAGTCCACTAATCAGTTCATCCCCTTTCTTCCTCCTGGCGCCTCTGCTCCCCCTGCTCTGCCTCCCCTGGTTCCTCTGCCGCCGGAATAATGCGCTGCTCTGGCTCACCGCCGGCCATCTCCTGTGCCTCCCCGTCCACGCGTTGCTTCCCTGCTCCTCACCGCCCTAGCCCTCTGCTGCTGGCGCCCCACCCGAGCGCCACGTTCTCCCCCGACTGCCAGCACTGCACGCTAGAGTGCCTGCCGCCGCCGCAATTTTCCACCGGCTTGCCTTATCCTTCCCTCTCGTCTACTCAGTGAGATCAGCAACTCCACATTGCTTTGTTTTCCTTCGCTTGTTCGCTTGCCAAACCCCCAGCCCTCGCCTGCCTTTCCCCTTTCTTCTTCCCTGCGTCACCGGAGCCGCCTGCACTCCTCACCGGCATACGCCGCAAACACTCCACCTCGCCCAAATCCCGCTGACCCAGAGTCTCCCCACCTCCTCCCCTTGCCCTACATCCTGATCCAGTCCAGCCTCGACCCCTTCTCCCGCCGGATTTGCTCCACCTCGAGCCGCCCCTCCATTGGCGCCGCCGAGCTCGGCTCTACCGTCGACAGCCCGTCTCGCCGCCTCTCCGACCAAGCCACGTATGGAATTAGTTCCCCCGTGCTCCCGTGTTGCTCGTGCGTGCTTTAAGTCTCCATGTTCGTCGGCCGTTCGCCGGGAACGGCGTCGCGCCGCCACGGCCGCCGCCTCTTCTCGCCGTCGGTGGGAATTTCTTTCTACCATTGGAGCTCTTCCTGGCCCTTTGTGTTCCTCACCCCCTAATGGTCGTGCTTGACCGGCTCCTCACCGCCTGCGACCTCGCCGCCGGTGGGAACACACCGGAGGCCGAGCCTCCAACCGTGTCGAGGCCGGGCAAGGGCCTGTTTGTGAGAAGAAACCTTCTTTTAGGGACCCCAGTGCAAATATTCAAAACCCCCCCCTAGTGTGTCTATTATTTCATGTGTGTGTGTTTGCTGCTTTGTAAAATCCATAACAATTCACAGAAAAATCCAAAAATAGCAAAACCAGTTTTGTTAGAAAATAGATTTCAAACTCTATGACTTTTGTTAATAGAGTTTAGTTTGAAACAAAATATTTCTACCTGTATTTTAAATCTAAGATTAAGGGGGTAATGTACACTTGACATTGTCATTTCATGTTTGGTTCCTTATGCAGTTTGGCATAAAGGTTCTATGAACTCTAAATAACTTTGTGCAAGTTACAAACTTAATTTTGATTTAAACTTAACCTCTTTTATTTTGAAATTTTTCAAATTCAAAAGACACCTAATGTATAGCCTTCTCTAATTGGAATTTTTCATCATCCACTAATGTGATACTTTATAATGTTTAATGTATAATCAAATTTCTATAATCTTTTATTTAGAGTTTTGAATTCAAACTTTAGTTCATTTCAAATTTAATACAAATATTTAATTTGTATTACAATAAACTCTACCATATCTTTATAAATAGTGTTTTAAATCTAAAACCTCTATATTTTATGTATGTTTGTGTGTTAATTGAATGAGTTATAATATTTGAAATATGAAATTCTAAAATTAAATTCCACCTTATTTACTTTATTGCATCTCATATAGAATAAACGATACTCGACGACGGGGATTACGAACTGGTCTTAGGACAAGACCAAGGCTTTCCAGAAGATCCAGCGCAAGTCGTCGAAGGACTAACTGAAGCTCCGAACCCGAGTTCGGAAATCTCTGACACTCCTGCCCTCAACCCTACTCTAGAAGGCAAGCCCTGGACATATCCCATTACTTTATTTACCCTGCAATCTATGCTTATTTATATTATATCTTGCATTAAGTTTAGGAGTTGAAGTGAAACCCTAGATGCATGAATTCTAGGAACCCAATGTAATGCTCCCGAGTCCTTATCGGATAGATGCTCCGCTAATAGGACCGGTAGAAGTCGAGTGATTTCCTGTCACTCGCGCGATATAGGAGTTGCATGTTTACATTACTGCAACCACTATAAGGATGACGGACAGGGTCATGTGTTGTATCATGACCTGGAAGTTTACCCTGTCTGTTTTGATAAAAGCTTTAAGGTCGAAATGTGTGGTAGTGGTGGCTAAGTTTTTGAAAGTACTAACCACATACCGCGAAATATGGTAAGCGGTAAGCCTAGTACCCGAATGGCCCGGCAAATGGACTTGTCTCCACCACTCGACTTTTATTTTATGTTTACACGCACCGACGTGTGGGAGTACGTTCTGCAAGGCAGACAGGAATACGGGTTTTGTAGTCGCGCTACAGACGTATGTCCTGTACACATTGGGTGTGCGTACGGTCCTGCAGTCGCTTGTGGTGGCCCTGATCCATAACTCGGAATATGAGGGAAACGGTTGCTTGAAACGCCCTGTTGGTATTCCAAGCGTGTGTGTTAGGTTTACCTTGCAAGGTTAAATTCGATTCGAATCGTCCGCCTCTCACGAAGCTTGAGATTGCTTATCCCTTTTACCACATTAAGTAAAAAGTGGAACTAATGATGGATAATCTTGATGGATGATAATCACTACCTTGCTTGCTTAGTGTAGGTGCTAATCTAGAATAAATGCTCAACTAGAAAATGAAAGCTAAAACTTGAAAATAGTTCATACTCTTTGTTACTTTTCAGCTGAAAATAAACCCAGAGCCTTTACAAAGCCTTCATGAGTCTAGTTATGGGCTAAGTATACCCAGCCCCGGGTAAGCCTTGCTGAGTATTAGAATACTCAGCCTTGCCAATATCTGTTTCAGGTATAACCTACGAGAATCCCACGGACAACCTTGTGTGGCCAACGTCCGTTCCTTTTGGCTGGTCCGTGGAGTGGGACCCGTCCCCGGCCGGCACAGACCCTCCGGAGTGACACCAAGCCCTGGGCTAAGCTTGGCGTTCGCCTTCGCGACGTGTGTAGTCGCGTAAAACTTTTTCTTCCGCTGTGAGTTTGGACAAGCTGTTATGCTTGTCGGTTTGAACATGGTTTGTATAAAATTTACTTATCTTTGAACTCGGTTTGTAATAATGTATGTATGACTGTAAATTAAAAGTTGATGAGCTATTCTGTGATGTGAACTCGCCTTCGTGCGAGGTAAACCTGCTTCGATCATGCTGAACCGTGGTTGAATCAGGCGGAGACCCGACAGACCAAAGGATTGTTCCGTTTGAAGTGCGTTAAGCTGATTGCAGTTGTATGGCGATCAATAGCGCACTTGAGCCGGAATAATTCGAGCGGTTCTGCCACAAAAACTCAATGTCGCGATCAGGCGGCATACCTGGCAAATCATCCGGAAATACATCCGGGAATTCAGACAGCACGCGAATACCATCCGTGGGTCTAGCCTCCATCTGATGAAGAAAACCAGAAGGTTCTGTAGCACCGACAGTGACCTCCTGGCCATCCGGTGCTGATAGAAGAACAGTCCTCTGAGCACAATCTATCCGGACTCCCCAGTTAGCAAGAGTCTCCATCCCGAGGATCACATCAATGCCCTTGGTGTCTAGCACCATCAGATTCGCGCTGAAATCTACCCCCCTTATGGCCACACTGACTCTGGGACAGAAGACATGAGACCTCAACTGCCCTCCCGGTGAAGATACTAACATGCACCTCTTTAATGTGCTAGTAGGAATACCATGATGCTCAACAAAAAACTGGGTGATGAAAGAATGCATAGCACCAGTATCAAAAAGCACTGTAGCAGGATGGGCATTAACCATGAACGTACCAATGACCACGTTGGGAGCCTCGGCCGCTGACTCGGCCGTCACGTGGTTCACCCTACCTTGGGATGGCGCCTTGGGCTGAGCTGGACGCCCCTGCTGTCCTGCCTGCACCTTCCGAGGGCAAACATTGGCGTAGTGCCCTGGCTCGCCGCAGTGGAAGCACACTCGAGGAAGTGCAGCGGCCTGCTGCCCAGGAGGAGGAGTGGGCGCTCCCTGCCGCTGAGCTAGTGGAACCGGAGGCGCTGGAAGCCTCTGACCCTGTCTTGCCTGCTGCTGAGGACGAGGAGGAAACTGCTGCCGCTGCTGGTACTGCTGGGGCGGCCTCTGCTGCTGCTGCTGCTGTGGATGCTAATATCGGCGACGAGTGTTGCTGCCCGACGAAGACGGAGCCATCTTCCTCTTCTTGTCCTCAATCTCCCGGCGCTTACGCTCGGTGTTGAGGGCAGCATCAACCAGATGGTTGAAGTTGTCGAAGCGGTGGTTCAGCAGTGCATACTGGATGTGATCATCCAATCCCTCCTTGAAATACTCCTGCTTATCGCTATCACGAGCGACGTCAGCAGGGGCATAGCGGGCCAGCTTAAGGAAACGGTCACGGTACTCCGTCACCGTCATCGATCCCTGAAATAACGAACACAGATAACAAGGATAGAAATCGCTCAATGTGCCAGGCTTACGAAAGAGATCAAGGATAGATCGAAGTTCAAAAGAAGTTGCAGTGAATTCCATTCAAATTTACCTGCTTAAGGGCATGGAACTCCTTCTGCTTCATCTTCATAATCCCCTCAGGAATATGGTGGTTCCTGAAGCGCTCACGGAACCGGTTCCACGTGAGAACATCACGGTCCCGAGCCGGGTAGGACTCCCACCAGTCGAGAGCGGAGCCTCGCAGCTGCCCTGCTGCGTACAGAACCCACTCCCGGTCATCGCATTGGGCAACAACCAACTGGCGCTCCACTGAGCGAAGCCAGTCGTCCGCCTGGAGTGGATCTGTGGCGTGAGAGAAGGTCAGAGGATGACCTCTCAGGAAATCCGCACGCCGGTCACGGGGCTGAGGCGGCGGAGGAGGCGGAGGTTGAGCATGGATCTGCTGCAGAGCCTGAACGGTATTGTTCAGGGTCGCCATCATCTGCATCTGGAGCTGGAAGAACTGCTCCGGGGTCAGTGGTGGCGGCATCGGCAACGGCTGACCAGTACTCTGGTTGTTCTGCTTCTGCTGGTCAGAACCGGAACCGGTGCGCCTGGTGTTCACCATCTGATTTCAACAAATGAAATTTTATGAGAACGAGATATGGTGCAGCTGCGGAAATGAAACTTCGGAAAGATATGACAGAGAGAAAAGAATATATGTTTTACCCCCAACATTCTAACTCAATTTTATTATTTAGTTCAAGTTGTGTTAGGGTCGATTTGCATGAGCAAGTTTAACTACTAGACTATGCAATCAACCAAAAATCCAAATCAAGCATTTGCACAATAACAATCATTCATTATTCACAACTTAGTCGAGTTTATCACACCACTCGACTAACACACTCGTTCTAGCGTATTTCCATTAGGATAGCCTAAACTTATAGATTACAAGATTAGACGACTCAGGCCAACGTCTACGGAGACTCAAGCTATTTCTCAGAAAAGACAGGAGAGATAGCAAATCAGAGGGCTTAGGATTCAAGGAATAGAGGTAGGAAATGATTTTAGGAGGTTTGCGGAAGCAAGGCAAGAGAAAAGAAGTCCTAAACTTGACCAATTCTATCTAGGCTTCGTCCTACAGTCGATATGGCTCTGATACCAATTCTGTCACACCCGATTTATAAAGAACATAAATCGAGCAATCATATATGCGCCAGGATCAAGTCACGCATATATACAACAGAATCATCAAGATATCATAACACATATCACGTATAACAATAATATAAATTGTAAATAAATCGTAAATGAATTATTTTATTACAACCGAATCAAGAATCGGTTCAAGAGTTGCGGAAGCGTAAAAGAGATACATGAAGGGTAGGGCGCCACAGGGACGTCGACTGGGAGACAAACACCTAGAAGTCGTCGAAGCCACTGACGTAGTCCTCCACGTTGCCGGGCACTGAGCAGCAGTCGAAGATATCCAAGAGAACAGAAGGGTAGAGAGGCAAGTGTGAGTACAAACTCGTACTCAACAAGTATAACACAAACTATGTGGCTCTAAGGTTAGCTGACTCAACTGCAGTAGCTTTTAGTCTTGGCAAAATTTTTATTAAAGCTAATTACTACAAGTAGATGAATTACCATAAACCCAATTGCATAATAAATTAATCAATATTAATTAAGAACTACTGAGAACCCTCCAAACCAAAACCACCCGGGGAATCTCCCTAATCAAAGGTTGATAACCCCACTAATCAGACGGAGGATCTGGGCCGCTCATGACTGTAAGCACAGCTGATATATCAGTTTTACACTCTCGAGAGGTTGCACAACTTTACCCACAAGTCATGAGCTACGCTAGTTGTTCATCACACTGCCTTAGGTGAGATGGCTAGCAAGCGCACTACGAGACCATTACAAAGGACACGTTGGTAAGGCGTAACCGCTAAGGATTCTGGATCAGCGATGATGGGGCCCACCTCCGGGGGTACAAGCACACAGCACAGACCAAGCCGGAGGAGCAGGGACCATTGAAGCTTACCACCCCTCTTGCCCACGTAGGTAAGTTACTCCCGAACCAAAATGACCTAATTAATAAGTCAAGACCATCCCATTCCAGTCTTGTGGTTGCGCGGTTATCGCTCTATGAACCGGTCCTTATGGAGAGTGGCCAACCAAGCACTAAGCACCGTGCTGGCCCCCTAAACCATGTTTCTAACAAAAACATCTTTTAAGGATGCACAAACCACTCAAGCACACAGCACAGAGGGTCGGCTCCAGAACTAAGTTACATATAACCATTAACCAAATTAATTAAAAAGGACCAACATGTGTGAGAGCGCAGCACCTAGCACAACTAACCACAATGCAACCCAAGGTATTTATATAAAGGATAAAGTGGCTAGGAAATCCTTATAGGCATACAAAATTAAAATGCAGTATGAAATTGTATTTAAAAGTGATAGGATGTTCACGTTATACTTGCCTTCCTCGAAACTCTCCTGCTGCTGCTCAAACTGCTCAGAAGATGGCGGTTCCTGGTACTCGTCCAAAGGCTCCGCGTCTACTCACGATCGCAATGCCAAAACATGGTCCAGCACATACACATACATGCAAACGAGAATAAAATATAAGAAACAGTAAAACATTACATAGAAACAGCACACAAAACTATACTAGAACTATTCTACGCGTTACAACGATCCCGTGAGCACAAGAATCAACTAAAACGGAGCTAAGACGCGAAATCTAGGGCTAAAACAAGGTCCAGGGGCCTTTCTGTAAGAAAAACAGGAAAAACCAGGGGGTCCTGTGCGGAAACCGAGGGCCTAAACATAATTAAAGGCTAGCGCGCTAAATCCCAAGGTCTGGACGGCGGACCTAAAATCTAGAAAGCTCCGGGCTTCGGTGCAAAAATAGGGGCTTATCTGGAATTATCTTTGAACGGAGGTGGACTGCGGGTTGATTCCAAGGAAGCTCAGGGGCTCTTTAACAAAACTACCACAGCTGAGGGGTATCTTCTAATCTGGGCTGTCGTGTCTAGATCGGACGGTTCGGACCCAATCTAGTTCGGACGGTCCGATCTGCACGGCGGGAGGTCCGGACGTTCCGATCTGGATCAGACCGGTCCGATCTAGCTGGCTCGCGGGGACGGCGGAACGGTCGCCGGAATTTGACTCCCGCGGCGGCGCGCGGCTTGGGCTCGCCGGAGTTCCTCAAATTCGATGCTCCGAGGGTCAAAACTACTCGAGCTCAGGTCTGGCATGGCCTACGCGACATGGGTAATCCACCTAGGGTTACTGCAGGGCTCGGGGGGGTCTCAGGCGGCGCGCACGACGACGAGGACGGATCGGCACGGCGGCGCATCGCCGGTGCGAGGCGTTCCAGCCTAAGAGAGGGCTAAAGATCTACGACATCTAATGCAAAAGGACCAAGGTAACATGTTGAGGCTCACCGAGGGCCTGAACGGATCGGAGGAGCGGCGCAAGCTGGTCGGCGACGAGGGCCGAGCGGCGGAAACGGCGGCGCTCGCGGAGAAGTTCAACGCAGGGGTGCTCCAGGCCTCTGATCACCGTGGGTCGACTCATGGGGATCCTGCGAAGATGACTGAGGGGTTAAGAGGGTGCAAAGATCACCGGCGGCGAGGAATTACCGAGGCGGAGCTCCTCACTCGCGACGACGGTCGTGGCAGAAATCCGGTGATGCCGGGGTCTAGGGCTTAAATGCTGGGCTCGAGAAGCTTCCAGGGGTCGAGGCGGGGCGTTTGCGGGGGTCGTGGTGGTCTGGGGCGCGGCGGAGCGGCCTAACCACGGCAAGGCCGAGGATGCAGCGCGGCGGAGGAAAAGGGGCGGCGGCGCTGGGTTTTGGTTGGCGGCAAGGGTTAGGGTTCTAGGGCACTAGGGTGCAGAGGTTCCTCTTTTGTAAGGCGGCGGTATCAGTCTTGGCGTGCGGGCTCGGGAGAATAGTTCGCCGGAGATCTCGCGGCCAGTTGAGGCTCGGGGAAGAAAAGGGAGCAGAGGGGAAACGAAGGCGCTGACGCGCGGGGCCACACTGCCAGAGAGAGAAAGGAGGGAGAGAGCGGACGCTCGGGCGAGGAGCGGCCGATGGGATGAGCCGGGCCGATGTAGAGCAGAAGCGGCCGATGGAGGCAGAGGAGGCGGCCGATGGGCCGTTAAGCCGCGGGGAGAGGAGAGGGGAGGGGGAACCCGCGAGAGAGAGAGAGAGAGAGGTGGTTTTGGGCTGGCTGCTGGGCTCTTTCCTTCTCTTCTTCTTTTCTTTTTCTTTTCCACACTCAAACTATTCAAACAAACCTATTTGAATTCAAATAAATTTGAATTCAAACCCTATAAACTCAACACAAATAAAACTATGCTCCAGCATGAATGCACAAGCAAGTTGATCCTATAATATATTTTATTTCCTTGTGTTATAAAATTACTTTAAATGCAAGATAAATTAGAGAAAACCCTGGAAATTTTATTTAAGCCCAAATAATTTCCTTAAAATTTGGGAAAATTACATTAGGGTGTTACAGTGTACTTCTGAATCATAGTCTTTGATCAGTTCTAACCAGCGTCTTTGCCTCATATTTAGATCTGCTAGTGTGAAGATGTACTTGAGGCTTTTGTGATCAGTATATATATGGCATTTCATACCCATCAGATGATGTCTCCAGTTCTTGAGTGCATGGATGACAGCCGCGAGTTCAAGATCATGGGTAGGGTATTTCTGTTCATGAGCCCTGAGTGCTCGTGATGCATATGCAATTACTCGGTTGTCTTGCATAAGCACACATCCAAGTCTGGTTCCTGAAGCATCACAATAGATGTCGAATGGTTTTGACACATCTAGTTGAGCTAGGACTGGGGCGGTCGTAAGATGGTCTCGGAGAGTGTGGAATGCATCTTCGCATTTTTGATCCCAGGAGAATTTAACACCTTTCTTTAGTAGCTCGATCATAGGTTTGGCTATTTTGGAGAAGTCAGGAATGAAACAACGATAATAGCCAGCTAGACCAAGAAAACTACGGATCTGATGGACTGATGTTGGAGGTTTCCAATCCATCACTTCTTGTACTTTACTGGGGTCAACGGATATACCGTTACCGGAGATAGTATGGCCCAGAAACTTCACCATATCTAACCAGAACTTGCATTTGGAAAATTTGGGGTATAAGTGATGGTCTCTTAATCGCTGAAGAGTAACATGAAGATGTTTTGCATGATCTTCCGTGTTTTTAGAGTAGTTCAGGATGTCATCAATGAAGACCACAACAAATTTGTCGAGTTCTTGCATGAAGACAGAATTCATCGGATACATGAAATACGCTGGAGCATTAGTAAGACCAAATGACATGACCAGATATTCATAGAGTCCATATCTGGTGGAAAAGGCTATTTTTGGAATGTCACATGACCTGATCTTGATTTGATGATAATCGGAACGAAGATCAATTTTTGAGAATACTTTGGCTTCGGCTAACTGATCGAATAGAATGTCAATGCGGGGCTGTAACACCCTAATGTAAATTTCCAAGATTTATAATGGATTTAAATTGGCTCCATTAATTTCTAAAGATTTAGGGTGCGTAGTTTGCATTTAACCTAATTAAATTATACAAAGAAATAAAATTTATTTTAGCTCAACATGTTTGTGCATTCATGCTGGTGCATAAGTTTTATTTGGTTGAGTGCATAGGAGTTGAATACAAATTTGAGTTGCATTCAAATAGATTTGAGTTGGTGCGGGAAAACAAAAGGAAGGAAACAGGAAAGTAGGTCAGTCATTCCTTCTTTTCTCAGTCATTCCTTCTTTTCTCAGTCATTCCCGTTCTTTTCTCTATCATTCCTTCTTTCTCGGTCATTCCCTCAGCTCGACCCCACCTGTCGGTGACCATCTCCTTCCTTTCCTTCTTCTTCCCCGCGCCGGCTTCCTTTGTTCCGCTCCGCCGTGCCGTCGCTGCACGTGGCCCCGCTCCACCCCGTACCCGAGCATGAGCCCATCGGCCAGTCTCCCATGTGCGCCCTCCTTCCAGAAGTTTCCTTCCCCGAGCCCGAATCGCGTAGGGCGGTTGCACGATCCGCTTCTCCTGTGCGGACCTCCCTAACCCCTGTAGGACCTTCGCAGGATCTCCACGAGTCGACCCACGGTGACCAGAAGCCCGGAGGCCCTTGCGTCATCTTCCTCCGCGAGCGCCGCCTGTCCTCATCGCCGGCCAGCTTGCGCCGCTCCTCCAGCCGATTCAAGCCTCGGTGAGCACCACATCATCCTCCTGGTCATCTTGCGCTAGATGTAGTGGACCAAGGCCGCTCTTGTGGCCGGAACGCGCGTGCCGGCGATGCGCCGCCGTGCCGATCCGCCCCCGTCGTCGTGCGCGCCGCCTGAGCCCTCCCCGAGCCCCGCAGTAGCCCAGGTGGATCACGCATGACGTGCTGATCATGCCCGACCCAAAGCCCGGTCGATTTGACCCCCGGAGCGCTGTTTAGGGCGAAGTCCGGTGAGCTGAGCCGCGCGCCGCCGCGGAGACCAATCTCCGGAGACCCCCCACCCTCCCGGCTCCGGTCGCGCTTGTTAGATCGGACCGGTCCGAACCGGAATGCGTCCGAGTCATCAGATCTAGATCCGACCACCCAGATTAGAAGATACCCCTTCAGCTGTGGCTATTTTGCTAAAGAGCCCCTGAGTTTCCTTGGAATCAACCCGCAGTCCAACCTAGTTCAGAAGTAATTCCATTTTAGTCCTATTTTTAGCACCGGAGCCCCCTGAGCTTTCTAGATTTTGGGTCCGCAGACCAGCCCTATGTTTTCACAGGTTAGGCCCTAAATCTACCCTTTAATTAGGTTTAGGCCCTCGGTTTTTGCACAGAAGCCCTGGAAACTTCTGTTTCCTTGCAGTTAAGCCCCTGGATCTTGTTTTAGCTCTAGTTTTCTCGTCTTAGCTCCGTTTTAGATGGTTTTCACGCTCACGCGATCGTTATAATGCGTAGAACAGTTCTATCCTAGTTCTGTGTGCTGTTTTTATGTAATGTTGTACTGTTTCTTATGTTTTGTCTTTGTTTGCAAGTATATGTATGTGCTGGACCATGTTTTGGCATTGCGATCGTGAGTAGACGCTGAGCCTTTGGACGAGTACCAGGAGCCCCTTTCTGTAGAGCAGTTTGAGCAGCAGGAGGAGAACTCCGAGGAAGGCAAGTACATGAACATTCTATCACTTTTAAATACAATTTCATACTGCATTCTAATACTGTATGCCTATAAGGATATCCTAGCCACTTTATCCTTTATATATATACCTTGGATTGCATTTTGGTTAGTTGTGCTAGGAGCTACGCTCTCACCCATCTCGGTCCTTTTTAATTAAATTTGATTAATGGTTATATGCAACTTAATTCTAAGGATGGCCCTCTGTGCTGTGTGCTTGAGTGGCTCACGTCTCCTTAAAATATGTTTTTGTTAGAAACATGGTTTAGGGGGCCAGCACGGTGCTTAGTGCTTGGTTGGCCACTCTCCATAAGGACCAGTTCATAGAGCGATAACCTGGGACAACCGCGTAACCACAAGACTGGAATGGGACGGTCTTGGCTTACTAATTAGGTCATTTTGGTTTGGGAGTAACTTACCTGCGGGGCAAGAGGGGTGGTAAGCTTCTATGGCCCTCGCGCTACGAGGCTTGGTCTGTGCTGTGTGCTTGTACCCCCTCGAGGCTTGCTCCATAGTCGCTGATCCAGAATCCTTAGCGGTTACACCTTACCAACGTGTTCTTTGTAACGGCCTTGTAGTGTGCTTACTAGTCATCTCACCTAAGGAAGTGTGATGAACAACTAGCATAGCTCACGACTTGTGGGTAAAGATGTGCAACCTCCCGAGAGTGTAAAACTGGTATACTAGCTGTGCTCAGGGTCATGAGCGGCCCAGATCCTCCGTCTGATTAGTGGGGTTTATCCTTGGTGGTTTGGCTTGGTTTTTTTCAGTAGACTCATGGTTAATTTTGATTAATTATTATGTAACTTGGGTTATGGTAATTCATCCACTTGTAGTAAATAGCTTTAATAAAATTTGCCAAGATTAAAAGCTAATGCAGTTGAGTCAGCTAACCTTAGAGCCTCATAGTTCGTGCTATACTTGTTGAGTACAAGTTGTGTACTCACACTTGCCTCCTCTACTCTTCTGTTCTCTTGGGATATCTTCGACTGCTGCTTAGTATCAGGCGACATGGAGGACTACATCAGCGGACTCGATGATTTCTAGGCGTTGTCTCCCAGCCGATGTCCCTGTGGCGCCCTATTCTTCATGTATTTATTTTACGCTTCCGCATTCCTTGAGCTGATTCTTGATTCAGTTGTAATAAAGATATTCATTTATAATTTATACGCTTTTATTTCGAGATACGTGTTGTGATATCTTGATGATTCTGTTGTATATATGCGTGACTTGATCCTGGCGCATATATGATTGCTCGATTTATGTTCTTATAAATCGGGTGTGACAGAATTGGTATCAGAGCCGTGTCGACTGTAGGACGAAGCCTAGATAGAAATGGTCGAGTTTAGGGATTATCTTTCGCTTGCCTTGCTTCCGCAAAACTCAAACATTCACTTTTGCTTCTATTCCTTGAGCTCTAAACCTCGATTTTGCTAACCCTCTCTGCATTTTCTGAGAATTAGTTTGATCTTTTCCGTAGACGTTGGCCAGAACTCGTCTAACCCCATAAGTTTAGGGCATTCCAATGAAAGTAAGCTAGAACGAGTGTGTTAGTCGAGTAGTGTGATAAACTCGGCTAAGATGTGAATATTGAATGTTTGTGATTGTGCAAAATATTTGATTTGGATCTTCGGTTGATTGCATAGTCTAGTAGTTAAACTTGTACATGCAAATCGACTTTAACGCAAAACTTGAATTAAGTAATAAAATTGAGATAGATCGTTGGGGATTAAAACCGTACACTCCTTATGCTCTACTTTATCCTATCAGATCTTCTTTCCAAAATCGTACAATATCTGTCCCTTATAAGTTTCATTCTGCTGCAAACAGATGGTGAACACCAGGAGCACCGGCACCGGTTCTGGCCAGAAAGGGCAGAACAACCAGGGTACCGACCAGCCGCTGCCGATGCCTCCACCTCTGACTCCGGAGCAGTTCTTCCAACTCCAGATGCAGATGATGGACACTCTGAACAACATTGTTCAGACACTGCAGCAGATCCATGCTCAGCCACCACCTCCTCCACCGCAGCAGCCCCGCGACAGGCGCGCGGACTTTCTGAGGGTCACCCGCCGACATTCTCCCATGCAGCTGATCCACTCCAAGCAGATGACTGGCTTCGTTTGGTGGAGCGCCAGTTGGATGTCGCTCAGTGCGACGACAGGGAGCGAGTCCTGTACGCAGCAGGGCAGCTGCGAGGTTCAGCTCTCGATTGGTGGGAGTCCTACCCGACTCGGGACCGCGATGCCCTCACTTGGGTCCAGTTCCGGGAGCATTTCAGGAACCACCACATCCCTACTGGAGTGATGAAGATGAAGCACAAGGAGTTCCTTGCGCTTAAGCAGGTAAATTGGAGTAAAATCTTTCCGAAATTTCCTTTTGAGCTCAAACCCACCCTTGTTTATCTTCGTGAAATTGGAAATGCTGAGTAACTTCCATCCTCTTTTTCCGATGATTATCATTTCAGGGAACTATAATGGTGACCGAGTACCGTGATCGTTTCCTTCAGCTTGCTCGCTACGCCCCCGCTGAGGTCGCCAATGATGGTGATAAGCAGGAGCGCTTCAGGGAAGGACTGGATGATCATCTGGAGTACGCGCTCATGAACCACCGCTTCGACAACTTCAACCAGCTGGTGTGGCAGAACCAACCTGAATTATACCGGCTCAAGTACGAGAGTCCACTTCCGAGGGCTCCAACGTGCTTCAAACGGTATAATCCCTTGGCCTGTCGGGTAACGTCCCGATAAACCACCGATACACAGGATCAATAAGGTTACCTCACACGAAGGTGAGTCCAGAGATACAGTCACCATCATATGTTACATCACAGGGAATTACATTACAAGAGTTCTAAAAGCAGTATGAAATTTCAAATCTAGAGAAATCATTACAACTGTTAAAGTTAAGG
Source organism: Panicum hallii (assembly GCF_002211085.1). Taxonomy (NCBI): domain Eukaryota; kingdom Viridiplantae; phylum Streptophyta; class Magnoliopsida; order Poales; family Poaceae; genus Panicum; species Panicum hallii. The sequence goes on along the minus strand of NC_038044.1, from coordinate 31,912,665 downwards.
TTCTTAGCAGCGGAAAATATACGCGACGATTCCTAATACGTCGTCCAGACGGATGTCATGCTAAGCCCGGGCACGACATCATTCGATATCACCAGTGCTGGCCGGGGATGGATCCCATTCCACGGACCAATCATCTGGAAGAGCACAGGGCCAAGGCAAGGGAAGAGTAGGGTCTTCACAGATATCACCTGAAAAACATACAACTAGCAAGGCTGAGTATACTAATACTCAGCAAGGCTTACCCGTCTCATGGTATACTTAGCCATGTAACTAGACTTATGAAGGCTTTTAGCTTTGGGTAGAGTTTTCAGCTGAAAAGCAATAAAGAGTAGATCCTTACTTTCAACTTTTAGCTTTCAGGTTCTAGTGGATTAACCATTCTAGGCAAACACCTATAACTACTCAAACATGGTAGAATCTTTAATCAAACATCATCTTTGATAATCACAAAGTTGCTCTTGTTACTCTATGTGGCAAAGGGGGTAAGCAGTCTCATTCATCGTGAGAGCCGGACGATTCCTGAATCGAGATTCAAAACCTTGCAAGGATAAACCTAACACACACGCTTGGAACATCAAAGGGTCGTTCCGAAGCAACCGTTTGCCTTTCATTCCGACTCGTGGATCAGATCCACCACAAGCGACTGCACGACCATACGCACTTCCAAAGTGCAGGACGTACATCTGTAGCGCGACTACAAAACCTGTACTCCTGGTTGCCTAGAACCACGTATTCCTACACGTCGAACAAAGTAACCAAAAGAAGCAAATACATGTGGTGGGGGGTATGTCCACTCCTCGGGCCGATTGGTTACTAGGCTTACCGCTTACCATATTTCACGGCATGTGGCTAGTACTTTCAAACGCTTAACCACCGCTACCACACACTGCGACCTTATCAAATTCCATACACAGACGGGTATCATCTCAATATGATACCTCACAAGATCCCGTCCGTCATCCTTATAATGATAACAGGAATGTAAACATCACAATTCCTATATCGCGCGAGTGACAGGAAATCACTCGACTTCTACCGGTCCTATAAGCATAGCAGCTAGTCGGACTCAAGTTCTAGTGTACAATACATTGGTTCCTGGAATTATGCAACTAAGGTTTTCAAACAATTCCTAAGAACTTAATGCATAAAGACATATATAAGTAGTATAATTCGCAGTGTAGATAAAGTAAGGGTTATGTCCGGGGCTTGCCTTCGCTGGTGGGGCTGGGGACAGTCAAGTTAATATCTTCCGAACCTTGGTTCGGGACTTCAGAGAATTCCGTGACGAGGTTCCCGGGGTCTTCAGAATAACCTTCTTCTGGTTCCGGGATTAGCTGGTAATCTCCGTCGGCGAGAGTGGTCGAGTCTACATGACGTGCAAAGGTATAAATTATGGAATGCATATACTTTTATTTTAATTCACAATAAAGTTGCAATCCAAACATAAGAACATTACATTTCAATAAATAACATAACTACCCTGTACTGGGTAGTCATTTATTGAGTATCAACTAAACTAACTAGTTACGTTAAGCAACAGGGTGGGTTACCCTAAACATCTATACTAACTTCATTAGGTAGCATGTTTGGTTATCTAAATGGTTGGTGTATAGGTCTTGGCCTTAACCGATGAGGATGCATCAGGTTTAGCTGACTGATGTGCTTTGGTCGTGCCTAATAGAGGCGTGTCTACTGTGCTATCTTACTGATCTAGAGTTGTATACTTTGGCCTGTGTAGCCGTTGGTTAGGTGCATCGGTTTCCTAATTGATCGATGAAAACATCAATTACTTTAGCAAAAGGGGTGTTTCCTAAAGTAGTTGTGTCTTAACTGAGATGTGCTTAAGTGTTATTCTAGGTAACTAGGTGTGGTTGCATCGACTGGATTACGTCAACACAACAATTGAGTGCCGTACAGCCGATGGAGTTATCTAAGTTAGACCTATTTCAAGAATTAGGTGTAACAGAACACTAATATTAAACTAGGTTGGTGAGACCATAAGTGCGGACTTAGCTAAAGAGGATGTGGTTGAGGGTATGTAACCGGTAAGCATATAGCCGATCTCTCAGCCGATAAATCGTCTGATAACAGTGTGTGGATAAGGATGGGAAAACTAAGGATTGATCGGCCATATTTGACCGCTATGGGAAAACAACTGGAATCGGCTTAGATCAGTGGGTAACAGAACTCTAAGATCGTGTGTGCATCTCCGATACGTCGACTATGTGCAGCCGATACGTTATCTAAATCGGATGGCTAGTTGATCATTGTGCGCATCGGCATAGCCGATTTGTGTTTTTAGCAAACTAGTCGATCTGTGAACATCAGCATGCTAGCCGATCAGGGTATGTAACTATTTGATTGTGCATTGGTAAACTAGTCAAGAGTGTGAACATCAGCCGAGCTAATATGTGCGCATGCGTTAGATTTGTGAATCGGCACAAGTAGCCGATTCCTTAAGCTGTACTGGCTGTGCTTAGCCGATAATTACGTTCTCTATTGGATGTGCCTATCCGACTCTTGACTGGAGTATTAACCGGAGTAATCAGTGTTTAAGTGGTTCGATGATATCAGCAAGCAACCGATTGACGCATAGCCGGCATGGTTGTCCAGATCGGACCAGGTCGGTCAGGGTACTAACATTGGATCGGACCGATGGGGTGGTTAACATCGGGCCGAGGGGCTTTTGCCGGTAGGGAAGAAGTCAAAAGGCTCATGGCCGATAGGGTCACGCCTATCGAAAATCGGCTGAACTAGTAGCCGATTGCTAAGCCTAGTTACAAAGGTGTATCAACTAAGTAGTCGATACCCAAGGTATACTAGGATCTTTACATAGGAAGGGGCTCTAACAAGATTGTAACCAAGACCAGAGCAAAGGTATGAGCATCCATATGAATAAAGGTTAACCAATCATCACACATCTCTATTATAAAAATATGAGCTAACACTACCAAACTTATCAACAATGCAACACATGATACACTACATTAGCACAATAGACAAGCGGATTTGTACAAACATGGACCGAAAACTGATATTAATTCAACAAACATGGTTTTTAACTTTTTAGAAAGCTTAGTAAATGATCTATAACTTTCTTATATAATTTTATTATCATTTTAGGTGATTCAAAAGTTAACCAGAGTGAACTACGTAAAGAAATATTTTTATCCAGAATTGGACAGATTCTGACCTACACTTTAAACAGCTATATCTAGAGCTACAAATCATTAAAAGAGGTGTTCTCTTACATTTTAGAAAGCTCAAGAAACGTAATACAACTCAGTAGTTGTTACTAAGCAATGATTCAAAGTTTAATTGAGCCAAACAACACAAAGGCACTTAAATTCCATAGTTAAAGAGCAGGAAAAGACTTGAAAATTTTTACACAAAGCTAAACAAGAGGTACACAAGCTATATTTCAAAAATTAGCTGCAATCCAAAAAGGTTAACACTCAAGAACTCATGGTACAAAAAGGGAACTTAAGCTCTGAAACATTTACATTCAATTCATGATTATAGCATTGATTTAATTGAAAACAGGAATTAAAATATTTCAATTTTAAATTAAATTCAAAATTGAATGTGAACCTTGAATAATTAAGGTTATAAAGTTTTGAAAATTTAAACACCGATCAATTGCATACTTAAAAGATTCTGACCCGGAGATCTAATTAGATAAGCTTTAAAGGGTATACCTAGTTAATTCTACGATAAAACAAATTGAATTGCTCAACTTAAAAGAATTTAAACTTAGGTTTGAAAGTTTCACATCAATTCATACTTAATCTATAGAGATTGCATACCAAAAATCAAGATCAACAAAGTTAACATGTAGGAGCGATGGATATTACACTCCCTTATCTTAGATTTAACATAGATTCAAAAATATTTGGTTTCATATCAAACTCACTTAATAAAAGTTGTAGAGCTCAAAATCTAGTTTCTAACAAAACTGGTTTTGCAATTTTTGGAATTTCCTACTATTTCCTATTGAATTTACAAGCTAGCAGCACTTCTCACATGAAATAACAAACATTCTTACATATAGGTCCCCAAACAGCACTGTTTCTGTGAGTCTAGAACTTGCAGAAAACACCCTGACCTTGTCTCAATTGTTGCACAGGGTCCTTCCTGTGAGCTTGAAGCAGAGGAGGCGCCGTGGGGGTTCGGTTCTAGTGGGAGGAGGTCATGCTGGGGCCGGGGAGCTCGAGTGGCACACCAGGAGTTCATTTTAGGGGCCAGAAGGTGAGGAGGAAGACCGGAAGGAGGCCGTCGGCGTTGGGGGGGGGCGGAGCTCAGAGACGCGACTGCTCCGGCCGGGGAAAGGTAGGGGCGGCAGTACAGCTCCGGTCTGGGGAGAGCAGGGGCGGCGACATGGATCCAGAGGCGATGGTTGGAGTGGCTTGAATTAGAGGGGCGGCTTGAATCAGAGGGGGACGACGCGCCAAAGGGAGCTGAGCGGGCGGACCGGGCGGCGCGTAGGCGGAGGTGGTTCGGTGCGCGACAGGGTGAGGGGAAGCTGGGGCGCTGGCACGGGAGGAGAGAGCAAGAGGAAAAGCCGGACAGGGAGGTCGGGGCGCGAGGCCGACGGTGCACGGGGAGAGCTCGCACGCGCCCAAGAGTAGGCAGAGCAGAGCGTGGAAGAAGAGCAGTGCGCAGGGGGAAAAAATAAGGCCACGCGAGGAGAGGATAAGGCCAGGAGGGGGCGGCAGGGAATTGGATCAGCACTAGAGTTGGGCGGCGCGTGGACTGACCTACAGCAGGAGGTGGCGAGGGCGGTCGGAACAGCGGCGGGCTGCAGAGAAGAGGAACAGAGCAGCTCCAGAGGAGGAAGAGAAAGGGAGTTTCTCAAGGACTTGTTTGTAATTTTAGAGAATTGCAGGGATCTCCCGGTAAAGAAGAATTTAACCATTGTTCTAGGGCTCAAACAAAAATGTGACCAAAATGAAAGTTGTACAACTTTTCAAGTTCTACATAAATTGCATATAACCTTGGACTAAAGTTGGACTAAATTTGAATTTTATAAAATTTTTGTCCTTGCTAGGGTAAATTGCATATAACCTTGGGCCTGTTTGCAAGATGCTATGTAAGTCATGATTACTTACATTATTACCCTTTGGTCTCTAGTAATTTTGGAAAGTTACTTTTGTAAATCACCTATTTTGCTTAAAAGGACTTGTTCTTTTATAAAATTACATAAATACCCTTATTTTCACCATTTTACCCAAAATTTTTACACACTTCAACACACGCATTTCCAATGAAACTTTTGGATAAATATATATTTTTACGAGACATAAAGTAAGAAAAATATATTTCATTTATTTTGAAATTACCTCCTATTCAAATACATTTTACAGAAACAACCCTAGGTTTTCTGTAATTACAAAAATACCTATTTTACTTGCACTTTAAATTTTCAAAAGTTTCACACAAACACACAAAAGTTTTACACTAACAAGCATACACTTCACACTATCAAATTATAAGCCTAGCTTACAGACACATGAACTGCCACAGCTGGTTGACGCTGCCCTCAACACCGAGCGCAAACGTCGGGAGATTGAGGACAAGAAGAGGAAGATGACTCCTGCTGCGATTGGTAGCAACACCCGACCTCGGTACCAGTACCAGCAGCAGCAGAGGCAGATCCAGCCGTACCAGCAGCGACAGCAGCAGTACCAGCCTCGCCCTCAGCAGCAGCAGCAGGCGGGACAGGGTCAGAGGCTTCCACCGCCTCCGGCACGCTCTGCTCCACCGGCTCCACCAGCTCCACGGCAGGGAGTGCCTACTCCTCCTGCGGGATAGCAGCCTCCAGCATTCCCACGGGCGTGCTTTCACTGCGGCGAGCAGGGACACTACGCCAACGTTTGTCCTTGGAAGGTGCAGTCTGGACAGCAGGGGCGCCCAGCTCAGCCCAAGGTGCCAGCCCAGGGCAGGGTGAACCACATGATGGCTGAATCTGCAGCCGAGGCTCCCAACATGGTTATTGGTATGTTCATGGTCAATACCCACCCTGCTACAGTTCTTTTCAATACTGGTGCTATGCATTCGTTTATTACTCGGTCATTTGCTAAGAAACATCATATACCGGTATCCTGCATGAGGACTCCTATGGTAGTTACTACGCCTGGAGGCAAGATCCATACCTCCTCTATCTGTTCTAGAATTAGTTTGATCATAAGGGGGGTAGAGTTTCGCACCGGGCTTATCATCATTGACTCGGTGGGTATCGATTTGATCTTGGGAATGGAGACCCTTGCTAGATGGGGCGTCAAAATTGATTGTGCTCAGAGGACTGTCCACTTGTCAGCACCGGATGGACAGGAAGTCATAGTCAGTGCTTCGGAGCCTTCTGGATTTCTTTGTCAGATGGAGGCTAGACCCACGGATGGTATTCGCGTGGTGTCTGAATTCCCGGATGTCTTTCCGGATGATTTGCCAGGTATGCCGCCTGATCGCGACATTGAGTTCTCTATTGATCTCTTGTCTGGCACAGCTCCTATTGCTAAGCGGCCCTATCGTATGGCACCCGTTGAGCATGAGGAAGTTAAGAAGACTGTAGACGAGTTGCTAGCCAAGGGCTATATCTGTCGTAGTTTCTCTCCTTGGGCATTTCCTGTATTGCTCGTAGAGAAGAAGGGTGGCGTGAAGAGAATGTGCGTCGATTATCGGGATCTGAATGCAGTCACCATCAAGAACAAGCATCCATTACCTCGTATTGAGGATCTCTTTGATCAGCTTCAGGGTGCTTGTGTATTCTCGAAGATTGATCTGCGTTCGGGTTATCACCAGCTGAAGATTCGTCCCGAGGATATTCCGAAGACGGCATTCACTTGCAAGTATGGGCTATACGAGTATACGGTCATGTCCTTTGGCTTGACCAATGCTCCGGCTTTCTTCATGCATCTGATGAACAAGGTTTTCATAGATTATCTGGACACTTTGTGGTGGTATTCATTGATGATATCCTGGTATATTCCAAGTCGGAGGCAGAGCATGAGAAACATCTGAGGCTTGTGTTGCAGAGGTTGAGAGAGCACAAGATGTATGCCAAGCTCAGCAAGTGCGAGTTCTGGATTGACGAGGTTCCATTCCTCGGACATGTCATCTCCAAGGGAGGTATTGCTGTGGACCCCGAAAAGGTGAAGGATGTGCTTGACTGGGTTGTACTGCAGACGGTGAAGGAAGTCCGCTCTTTTCTGGGCTTAGCAGGATATTATCGGAGGTTCATTGAGAATTTCTCCAAGATTGCGAAGCCTTTGACTTCCTTGCTGGAGAAGGGTGTGGATTTCTCTTGGACTGATGAGCATCAGAAGGCCTTCGAGGAGCTGAAGAAGAGGTTGACTACGGCGCCAGTCCTTACTCTGCCAGACCAGAGCAAGAGATTCACAGTGTATTGTGATGCTTTGAGGGATGGTCTTGGTTGCGTCCTGATGCAGGAAGGCAGAGTTATCGCTTATGCCTCGTGGCAGTTGCGCTGGCACGAGCTAAATTATCCCACTCATGATCTGGAATTAGCCGCAGTTGTGCATGCTCTGAAGATATGGAGGCATTACTTGTTTGGGCAGCGGTGTGACATTTACACCGATCACAAAAGCCTTAAGTACATTTTCACTCAGAGTGAGCTGAACATGCGGCAGAGAAGATGGCTAGAGTTAGTCAAAGACTATGACCTGGAGATTCACTATCATTCGGGCAAGGCCAATGTTGTAGCAGATGCTCTGAGCAGGAAGAGCTATGTTAACATGGCCGTGGCTTTTCAGATGCCGCAGGAGTTATGCGAGGAGTTTCAGCAGTTGAGTCTGGGTTTCTTGCATCACACCTCGAGTGCATCATTCGAGGCAGAACCCACTCTAGAGGCAAAGATCAAGCAGCATCAGAAAGGAGATAAGAAGCTGCAGGAGATCCGTGAACTGCTCAAGATTGGCAAAGCACCTCATTTCCGAGAGGATGATCAGGGTACCTTGTGGTACAAGGGCCGGATATGTGTGCCGGATGTGAAGGATCTCAGGAAGCTGATTTTGAGTGAGGCTCATGATACAGCATATTCTATTCATCCGAGCAGCACGAAGATGTATTATGACCTCAAGGAACGATTTTGGTGGTATGGAATGAAGCGTTCCGTTGCGGAGTACGTGGCTATCTGTGACACTTGTCAACATGTCAAGGCAGAGCATCAGAGACCAGCAGGTTTATTGCAGCCGTTGAAGATTCCAGAGTGGAAATGGGAGGAGATCACTATGGACTTCATTGTTTGGTTGCCTCGTACTCAGAAAGGGTACAACTCCATATGGGTAGTACTGGATCGGTTGACGAAGCTTGCCCACTTCATTCCGGTGAACACTACTTACTCCGGTGCTAGACTCGTAGAGTTGTACATCTCCAGAATCGTTTGTCTGCATGGTGTTCCGAAGAAGATCATATCTAACCGAGGATCTCAGTTCACTTCATGGTTCTGGGAGCAGTTGCATGATTCGTTGGATACAAAGCTGGGCTTCAGTACCGCTTATCATCCTCAGACACATGGGCAGACCGAGAGAACCAACCAAGTGTTGGAGGATATGCTTCGAGCCTGTGCTATTCAGTATGGTACCAGTTGGGATAAATGCCTGCCGTACGCAGAGTTTTCATACAACAACAGTTATCAGGCCAGTCTGAAGAAATCTCCTTTTGAGGCCCTGTATGTTCGGAAGTGCAGGACTCCGCTGTATTGGGATCAGATTGGCGAGAGGCAGGTATTTGGTCCGGATATTGTTGAAGAGGCAAAACAGCTGGTACAGCAGGTGCAAGAGAACCTGAGGGTCGCTCAGACTCGTCAGAAGAGCTACGCGGATGTTCGTCGTCGAGATCTGACCTTTGCAGTGGGTGATCATGTGTACCTGAAGGTCTTGCCGATGAGAGGAATCCGCAGGTTTAACGTGAGAGGGAAGCTGGCCCCTCGATACATCGGTCCATTCAAGGTGTTGGAACGGAAAGGTGAGGTAGCATACCGCTTGGAGTTGCCTCCCAACCTCTCGGGAGTGCATAATGTGTTCCACGTGTCTCAGCTGAAGAAGTGCTTGAGGGTGCCGGAAGAACAAGCACCGTTGGAAGGATTGGAAGTGCAGGAGGATCTGACGTACACCGAGCATCCGGTGAAGATTCTGGAGACATCTGAGAGAGTTACCAGGAACAAGAAGATCAAGATGTGCCGTGTTCAGTGGAGTCATCACACCGAGGATGAGGCTACCTGGGAGCGAGAAGATGAGTTGAGGAAGACATATCCCGATCTCTTTGCTAGCTAGCCTATTCGAATCTCGGGACGAGATTCCTGTAAGCGGGGTAGGTTTGTAACACCCTAATGTAAATTTCCAAGATTTATAATGGATTTAAATTGGCTCCATTAATTTCTAAAGATTTAGGGTGCGTAGTTTGCATTTAACCTAATTAAATTATACAAAGAAATAAAATTTATTTTAGCTCAACATGTTTGTGCATTCATGCTGGTGCCTAAGTTTTATTTGGTTGAGTGCATAGGAGTTGAATTCAATTTGAGTTGAATTCAAATAGATTTGAGTTGGTGCGGGAAAAGAAAAGGAAGGAAACAGGAAAGTAGGTCAGTCATTCCTTCTTTTCTCAGTCATTCCTTCTTTTCTCAGTCATTCCCGTTCTTTTCTCTGTCATTCCTTCTTTCTCGGTCATTCCCTCAGCTCGACCCCACCTGTCGGTGACCATCTCCTTCCTTTCCTTCTTCTTACCCGCGCCGGCTTCCTCTGTTCCGCTCCGCCGTGCTGTCGCTGCACGTGGCCCTGCTCCACCCCGTACCCGAGCATGAGCCCATCGGCCAGTCTCCCGTGCGCGCCCTCCTTCCAGAAGTTTCCTTCCCCGAGCCCGAATCATGTAGGGCGGTTGCACGATCCGCTTCTCCCGCACGGATCACGGCCGCAATCTCCACCGAGGCACGCACGCCCAAATCGCCGGCCTCTTCCTTAATAGGCCCCTGTAACCCTTCCCTTAAACCCTCCTTGTGCCCTACCGCCACGCTGCAGCCGCCACCGACGCCCTAGCGCCCCGCCCGCTTGCTCCGCCGTGCAGCACCTCTGCTCCGTCATGGGCCGGCCGCTCCGATGCATCCCAGCTCCGGCCAAGGCTCATAGTAGCTTCGCCGTCCCACCAGGAAGCTCCCCGAGGCTTCCACCCTCGACCCCGAGCCCTGCCTGCGCCGGAATCGAGCCCGAGGACCGCAGCTGGTATCCTGCTCTGCCCTTGCGATTCCTCGCTGCAGATGATCCCCGGACCTCCCTAACCCCCGTAGGACCTTCGCAGGATCTCCACGAGTCCACCCACGGTGACCAGAAGCCCGGAGGCCCCTGCGTCGTCTTCCTCCGCGAGCGCCGCTCGTCCCCGCCGCCTGTCCTCATCGCCGGCCAGCTTGCGCCGCTCCTCCGGCCGATTCAAGCCTCGGTGAGCACCACATCATCCTCCTGGTCATCTTGCGCTAGATGTAGTGGACCAAAGCCGCTCTTGTGGCCGAAACGCGCGTGCCGGCGATGCGCCGCCGTGCCTATCCGCCCCCATCGTCGTGCGCGCCGCCTGAGCCCTCCCCGAGCCCCGCAGTAGCCCAGGTGGATCACGCATGTCGCGCTGATCATGCCCGACCCAAAGCCCGGCCGATTTGACCCCCGGAGCGTCGTTTAGGGCGAAGTCCGGTGAGCTGAGCCGCGCGCCGCCGCGGAGACCAATCTCCGGAGACCCCCCCCCCCCCCCCCCCCGCCGCCAGCCGCGCTTGTCAGATCGGACCGGTCCGATCCAGATCGGACCGTCTGGACCCTCGCCATGCAGATTGGACCATCCGAACTGGAATGCGTCCGAGTCGTTAGATCTAGATCCGACCGCCCAGATTAGAAGATACCCCTTCAGCTGTGGCTATTTTGCTAAAGAGCCCCTGAGTTTCCTTGGAATCAACCCGCAGTCCAACCTAGTTCAGAAGTAATTCCATTTTAGTCCTGTTTTTAGCACCGGAGCCCCCTGAGCTTTCTAGATTTTGGGTCCGCAGACCAGCCCTATGTTTTCACGGGTTAGGCCCTAAATCTAGCCTTTAATTAGGTTTAGGCCCTCGGTTTTTGCACAGAAGCCCTGGAAACTTCTGTTTCCTTGAAGTTAAGCCCCTGGATCTTGTTTTAGCTCTAGTTTTCTCATCTTAGCTCCATTTTAGATGGTTTTCATGCTCACGCGATCGTTATAACGCGTAGAACAGTTCTATCCTAGTTTTGTGTGCTGTTTTTATGTAATGTTGTACTGTTTCTTATCTTTTGTCTTTGTTTGCATGTATGTGTATGTGCTGGACCATGTTTTGGCGTTGCGATCGTGAGTAGATGCTGAGCCTTTGGACGAGTACCAGGAGCCCCTTTCTGCAGTGCAGTTTGAGCAGCAGTAGGAGAACTCCGAGGAAGGCAAGTATAACATGAACATTCTATCACTTTTAAATACAATTTCATACTGCATTCTAATACTGTATGCCTATAAGGATTTCCTAGCCACTTTATCCTTTATATATATACCTTGGATTGCATTTTGGTTAGTTGTGCTAGGAGCTGCGCTCTCACCCATCTCGGTCCTTTTTAATTAAATTTGATTAATGGTTATATGCAACTTAATTCTGAGGGTGGCCCTCTGTGCTGTGTGTTTGAGTGGCTCACGTCTCCTTAAAATATGTTTTTGTTAGAAACATGGTTTAGGGGGCCAGCATGGTGCTTAGTGCTTTGTTGGCCACTCTCCATAAGGACCGGTTCATAGAGCGACAACCTGGGACAACCGCGCAACCACAAGACTGGAATGGGACGGTCTTGGCTTACTAATTAGGTCATTTTGGTTTGGGAGTAACTTACCTGCGGGGCAAGAGGGGTGGTAAGCTTCTATGGCCCTCGCGCTACGAGGCTTGGTCTGTGCTGTGTGCTTGTACCCCCTCGAGGCTTGCTCCATAGTCGCTGATCCAGAATCCTTAGCGGTTACACCTTACCAACATGTTCTTTGTAACGGCCTCGTAGTGTGCTTGCTAGTCATCTCACCTAAGGAAGTGTGATGAACAACTAGTGTAGCTCATGACTTGTGGGTAAAGATATGCAACCTCTCGAGAGTGTAAAACTGGTATACTAGCCGTGCTCACGGTCATGAGCGACCCAGATCCTCCGTCTGATTAGTGGGGTTTATCCTTGGTGGTTTGGCTTGGTTTTTTTTCAGTAGACTCATTGTTAATTTTGATTAATTATTATGTAACTTGGGTTATGGTAATTCATCCACTTGTAGTAAATAGCTTTAATAAAATTTGCCAAGATTAAAAGCTAATGCAGTTGAGTCAGCTAACCTTAGAGCCTCATAGTTCGTGCTATACTTGTTGAGTACAAGTTGTGTACTCACACTTGCCTCCTCTACTCTTCTGTTCTCTTGGGATATCTTCGACTGCTGCTCAGTACCAGGCGACGTGGAGGACTACATCAGCGGACTCGATGATTTCTAGGCGTTGTCTCCCAGCCGACGTCCCTGTGGCGCCCTATTCTTCATGTATTTATTTTACGCTTCCGCATTGTGGCAGTACCAACCTAAATTATACCGGCTCAAGTACGTGAGTCCATTCCTGAGGGCTCCAATGTGCTTCAAACGGTATAATCCCTTGGCCTGTTGGGTAACGTCCCGATAAACCACTGAATACAGGATCAATAAGGTTACCTCACACGAAGGTGAGTCCAGAGATACAGTCACCATCATATTTTACATCACAGAGAATTACGTTACAAGATTTTCCAACATTAGTGCAAAGTTTCAAATTTAGAGAAAACATTACAAACTGTTAAAGTTATGGTTTTTAGCAGCGGAAAACATACGCGATGATTCACAACACGCCGTCAAGATGGATGTCATGCTAAGCCCAGGCACGACATCACTTGGTATCATCTGTGTTGGCCGGGGACGGATCCCATTCCACGGACCAATCTTCTGGAAGAGCACAGGGCCAAGGTAGGGAAAAGAGTAGGGTCTGCAAAGGCTTTACCTGCAAAACATATAACAAGCAAGGCTGAGTATACTAATACTCAGCAAGGCGTACCCGGGATTGGGTATACTTTAGCCCATAACTAGACTCATGAAAGCTTGAAATGGCTCTGGGTTTATTTCCAGCTGAAAAGCAACAAAGAGTATAACCTACTTTCAAGTTTTAGCTTTCAGATTCTAGCTTAATTAGCCATTCTAGGTAAGCACCTACACTAAACAAGCAAGATAGAGATTATCATCCATCAAGTTTATTCCACCAACCATTACACTTTTTACTCGATGTGGCAAAAGGGATAAGCAGTCTCAATCCTCGTGAGAGGCGGACGATCCAAATCGAATTTAACCTTGCAAGGTAAACCTAACACACACGCTTGGAATACCAACAGGGTGTTCCGAAGCAACCGTTTCCCTCATATTCCGGGTTATGGATCGGGGCCACCACAAGCGACTGCAGGACCGTACGCACATCACTCGTGCAGGACATACGTCTGTAGCGTGACTACAAAACCCGTATTCCTATCTGCCATGCAGAACGTACTCCCACACGTCGGTGCGTGTAAACATAAAATAAAAGTCGAGTGGTGGAGACGCGTCCATTTGCCGGGCCAATCGGGTACTAGGCTTACCGCTTACCATATTTCGCGGCATGTGGCTAGTACTTTCAAACGCTTAGCCACCACTACCACACGCTGCGACCTTATCCACTTTTAACAAAATAGACAGGGTAAACCTTCAGGTCACGATACAACACATGACCCTGTCCATCATCCTTATAGTGATTGCAGAATTCTAAACAAGCAACTCCTATATCGCGTGAGTGACAGGAAATCACCCGACTTTTACCGGTCCTATTTAGCAGAGCAACTAAGCGATAAGGACTCGGGTACAACACATTGGATTCCTATGATATCATGCAACTAGGGTGTCATTGCAACTCCTAGACGTAATGCAAGATATATAATGTATAAGATTGCGTAATGTAGTAATTTGAAATACTGGGTTATGCACCGGGGCTTGCCTTTACTGGTGCGACTGAAGTCAGAAATGTCAATATCTTCCGAACTTTGGTTCGGGGCTTCAGTTAATCCCTTGGTGACATTCACTCGGTCTTCAGAAACATCCGCCGTAGACTTCTGGAAGATCTCGTAGTTACTGTTTGCAGAAGTAGTCATATCTACATGCAATGCAATATTTCATTCAAAGTGTGCACATAAAACTACCTTACTTCACAATACAGTTGCAATTCAGCACTCATTTAACATATTATTCACATAATAACCAAAAAGATCTGAACTAAACCTAGATAGAGTTTTAGGTGGACAACCAATTAGAATCGGCTGCTCGTTGAACATTACAGCAGAGCCGATTGGAAACAACAGAGGTTTATCCTAGATAACTAGGTGTGGTTGTATCGGCTCGATTACGTCAGCACAACATTTGAGTGATGTACAGCCGATGGGAGTGTGATTGAGGGTATGTGACCGATAGGTATAAAGCCGATCTCTTAGTTGATAAATCGGCTCATAGAAGTGTGGGGATATGGATGGGGAAACTAAGGATTGATCGGCCGTGTTTGACCGACATGGAAAAGCAACCAAAATCGGCTTGGGGTCGGCCGATGGCAAGAACCCTAAGATTGTGTATACACCTTTGATACATCGACTACGTGCAGTCGATGTAGGACAGAACAAAAGAATTATATCGGCAGTAGCCGATATTAGAAGGGTAACAACCGGATCAACTAACCAGCCGATGGTAGGAACCTATCAAAAGAAAAGCATCGGCTGACAGTTGTTACACAGAAACATCATAGCTTAAGGAAACAAGGCGGCTGAACCAAAAGTTGATGTTGAAATGCAGCTGCAAAGATGTATAAGTTAAACAACAGATGGCATGAATTAACAAAGATCTTTATACGAAGAGAATTTTACGGGAATGGCAATCAAGACAAGGATAATGTCTTGACGGCAAGGATATGAGCACTAGGGTGATAGGATTAACTAACTGTCACACTTCTCCATTTAAAACATACATCCTATGATTAACCCTTTAACTACAACACATGCATACCACTCAAGGTACAAATAAAGCATTCAATTCCTAGAATTTAACCTAGATCACAAATCAAAGACTTTCACTCAAGATTACAACATAAAACTTGTAGGGTTTGACTTAGGATTTCAAACAAAACTGATTTTACCTTTTTATGAACTTCCTACGAAAATCTATGAAATGTAGAAGTTCACTGATTTGATATACAGAAGACTCTGGAAAACTTACAAAAAAACACCCTAGAACTTTCTAAAATGAAGCAATCAAGTCCCTGGTCGGGAAAACAGATAACAGGAAGATAACAACGATATTCCGGCAAAAGAGTCGCTGGCATTAAGAAGATTCAGTGAATTAGGGCAAACCTTGGGGTAGCCTTGGTTATGACGGAGAACACGCGGAAAGTAAATTCCCACGGTGAATAGGATTGGCGACGATGAGATGAGCTCGACGATGATGAGATTCCGTGGTTGACGAAGAAGCTTGCCGGGGATTGCAGTGGGTAGAGAATGGCCGAAGAAGTAGTCTCCGCGGTGACTTGTGGTCTTGCTTGGCGATTGACGAGGAAAAGGTGCTGCTGGATGCCGTGAATTCATGGGAGAAGCCGATAGGGCCGGATTGGTTCACTATACCATCTCTTCCGCGAACCTTAGGGTTTTCCGGTTCACGGGCTGAGTCTTCTTTGCTCACGCATATGCACTGCAGAAACACATCCGGTATGCCTGTGCAGTCACTTGCAGGGCCGCCGTACCTGGCTGCAGCTCCTGTGCGTGACTCTCACTTGCACAAGGTGTAGCTCTGCCTCCCTTTTCTGCTAGCTGCGACGCCATCCGAATCGGCCTACCACTGCCACGGGCAGAATGCTTCTGCTCCATACTTGCGGATGCGCTAGTCCAATTCAGTCCGGACCTCCGCCTTCGTTTAGCCGTGCCACACTCGCCCCTTCTGCCTCCGCGAGAACCGAAGCCCGCTCACACCGGGGCTATCACCATATCTTTCGCGAGCAGTCCGCAGTGCCGCTTGATCTCATTCGCTGCTTTCCCTTTAACGGCCTCTGACGTCCTCCACGCGCGACTCTACTGCTCCCTGGGCGGGTCCGCCTGCAGCCGCCGCATTACAACTCCTCTCGCATCGCGCGCGACCTCCCTGCACATCGTCGCCCTGCACGCTGTGCAGCTGCTCCTCCGCTTCCAGCTGCCGAACCTGTGTTCGCCCGGCCTTGCCGCATCACTTCCGCACTTGCACACGCGTGTTCGCGCCACCTGGGCCTACTCCTACCCCGACCGAGCCACTCGCGTGCGCGCCAACCGCGCCTCCAGCGCCCTCCACGTGCGCTCCGCTCAACACTTGTCCACACCGCCAACTTCCGTACGCCATCGCGTGCACGCTCGCGCCACCCGCTCGGCGTCGCTCACGTTCGCTCCTGCACTGCCCGTGAACCGCCTCAGTGTCCGCTCGCCGCGTGCTGCTTCATCTGCGCGCCCACAACACCAGCATTCACTTCTGCCCGCCCCGCTCCCGAGCCGCCGCGGTGCCGCACGCGCCTGGCCCGCATCGCCTGCTCCTGCTCAAGCCTGCACTGCTCCTGTTTCCAGCGCCTGCCTCCGCTCACTCCAACGCCCGCCACCCTGCGCTACCCGCACGCCTGGCCGCAGCCGCTCGGGCCCCTGCGCCAGCCGCCGCCAGCACCTGCTGCCGCGCGCACCTCACCGGCGCGCCCACGGGCCAGTGCCGCGTGCCGCTCGCCCCGCCTGGGCCCGCTCGCCCGCCTGCGCCAGCCGCTCTCCGCCTGCGTGCCTCCTGCGACGCCCGCCGGCTGAGCCGCGCCGCCAGCGCTCGCACGCGCGCGCCCCCGGGCCGCTGCCCCGCCTGTGCCTGAGCCCCGCGCCTGGCTCAGTGCCGAACCGTGGCGCCCGCTCCCCCCACGGCCGCCCACGCACCTGGGCTACGCCCCTCCGCCCGCCCAGGAAGAGATGGAGATGACGCTGGTGGGGGAAAAAGGCAGGGTGCCAGAGAAGATAAGGTAGAAGAGGGAAAGAACAGAGGAGAAAGGGAAAACAGATTTCCCAAGGACTTATACACGATTTCAGAAAACTGCAAGGGCTCGTTTGTAAAGCAAAATTTCCCGTTGATTTAAAACCCTAATGAAGAAATGCCCAAAACGAAAGTTGGAGAGTTTTTCAAACTCTACAACATTGCTTTAGGGCTCAGTTTCAAAAACTCAAAATTTATATTTTTACGCGTGAAGTTTTGAGCAAAAGTTGGATTTGAATTGCTTTTGTCCTAAAGAATGAAATTTTATAAAATCTAGGACCTAAATGCAAGCATTTATGACACGTCATGATGACAGGATAGACTCATCATAATGATTGGTTAGACGTGTCATGATGACTTGCACTTCTACACTTTTGCCCTGAGTAAATTTTGAAAGTTACTTTTGTAAATCAAATACTTACACAAAAGGACTTATACTTTTATAAAATTACATAAACACCCTTATTTTCACCATTTTACCCAAAATTTTTACACACTTCAACACACACATTTCAAATTAACTTTTGAATAAATATATATTTTTACAAGACATAAAGTAAGAAAAACATATTTCACTTATTTTGAGATTACCTCCCATCCAAATACATTTTGCAAAAACAACCCTAGGTTTTTCTGTAATTACAAAAGTTACCCTTTTTATTTGTATTTTTAAATTTTCAAAAGTTTCACATAAACACACATAAGCTTTATACAAACAAACACATATTTCACACTAACAATTTATGTGCCTCGCTTACAAGCACATGAACTGTCACAGCCTCCCCCCCTAAAAAGAATCTCGTCCCGAGATTCGGACGAAAGACTCTTAATGGGAGAGAAGCAAATCACCCATTAAAAGTGGCAAGAAGCAATCACATCCAAGAAGATTTAGGTTGATGATGAGAGCATGATGAGATGAGTATAACGAGATCATGAAGAGATTTTACACAGATGAGTTTGATAAGATAAGAAAGGAAAAGGTGATCAAGTTCTCATAGAATTGAGATCACAATCATGAAAACGATAAATGTCGATGTCATTCATCACAAAACTCATGGATAGCAAGTGAAGATAACACAAAAGATTGATAAGTGATGTTCGAAACATTTCTGCTCAGAGTTTATTATCTAAATAATTTGAATGATGTTGATTGCAAAATATGCCTATTTAGACCGATGCAATCAAGGGATAATGACAAAATGCTTTACTCAGAGTGCAATGCTCGATATATAACCAGAAACATGATGCACTGTTGAGATGTATGATTACAATGATGGTGCAACATGAGGATGAGGGATCCCATGCACGACCGAGATGATGCATATGACACAATGCAATTACCATGATGTTGACCAAATGATGCATACACCATGATGAAAGGATGATGATACTTGCAATGTATGCACGTATGAAATGCATGAAGTATGATGCATACCTTCATGAGTTGATGATGCATATGACTCGCACCCTGCAACCATTCTCTCGTAACTAACACCTGGGTAGCTCTATATCCTTAAACGAGGAGCAAAAGTTAGGACACTAGTAAGGTTGCATAAGAAGAGGTTGCAGTGGGGTTACGTCACATATACCTAGTCACCAGTGCGCCCCTAATGGCTCAATCATATGGCTGCAGCGCACATGAGGCCTTAGGTTCCGACACGGCAACATGGTCATGTGATTAAACACCACCACAAAAGAGGAATAACAACCTTGTAGTGCCAATAGCAACAAGAAAGACTTAAGAAACCGAAGACAACCCAAAGTTATACTAGAGGCACACCCGTTAGTCAGTCTACGGATTTTCGATGATAATGCAACACCATGCACTGACCAAAATGGTATGTGTTATGATGCATGACTTTTGCTGAGAGAATTGTATTCAAAAAGTAATTACTGTCATAAATCTTTTTTTAATTTATTCCAAATCATCTGAGCAAAAATTGAAGGTGCAACTTTCAGATGTTGTAACCAGAATAGACAACAAGATATGGTACAACATCGAGAGAGGATAAATAGATCACTAGATGATGGATTGAAGGACTTGAAGATAGTTATCAAAGTTTAACCATCAAAGGAAAGCTCAATGTTTCTGCTAAAACAGATTCAAAGCAAGATCAAGGGTTGGATTTAGCGGTCAAGCTAGGATCAGTGATAGGGTTCAAACATAACCCATTCCACTTGATTCACAAATGGCGTTCTCAACTCTAAGTTAGCCTATCAGATTATGTTGGCTCCTACCACACAAAGTCAAAACAGGCATGTGGCAGAACCAACCTGAATTATACCGGCTCAAGTACGCGAGTCCATTCCCGAGGGCTCCAACGTGCTTCAAACGGTATAATCCCTTGGCCTATCGGGTAACGTCCCGATAAACCACTGATACACAGGATCAAATAAGGTTATCTCACATGAAGGTGAGTCCAGAGATACAGTCACCATCATATTTTACATCACAGGGAATTACATTACAAGAGTTCCAAAAGCAGTACAAAGTTTCAAATCTAGAGAGAACATTACAAACTATTAAAGTTAAGGTTCTTAGCAGCGGAAAAACATACGCGACGATTCCTAACACGTCGTCCAGACGGATGCCATGCTAAGCCCGGGCACGACATCACTCGATATCACCAGTGCTGGCCGGGGACGAATCCCATTCCACGGACCAATCATCTAGAAGAGCACAGGGCCAAGGCAAGGGAAGAGTAGGGTCTTCACAGATATCACCTGAAAACATACAACTAGCAAGGCTGAGTATACTAATACTCAGCAAGGCTTACCCGGGATTGGGTATACTTAGCCCATAACTAGACTTATGAAAGCTTATAATGGTTCTGGGTTTAGTTTCAGCTGAAAAGCAACAAAGAGTAGATCCTTAATTTCAACTTTTACTTTTCAGGTTCTAGTTGATTATCCATTCTAGGTAAGCACCTATAACTATTCAAGCATGGTAAGATCTTTAGCCAAATATCATCTTTGATAATCATAACATTGCTCTTGTTACTCTATGTGGTAAAGGGATCAAGCAGTCTCAATCTTCGTGAGAAGCGGACGATTCTGAATCGAATTTTCAACCTTGCAAGGTAAACCTAACTCACGCGCTTGGAACACCAAAGGGTCATTCCGAAGCAACCGTTTTCCTTTCATTCCGACTCGTGGATCAGAGCCACCACAAGCGACTGCAGGACCATACGCACATCACTCGTGCAGGACATACGTCTGTAGCGCGACTACAAAACCCGTATTCCTGGTTGCCTTTGCAACACGTATTTCCTCAGTCGAACTAAATAACCAGAAGAACCAAATACATGTGGTGGGAGGTATGTCCACTCCTCGGGCCGATTGGCTACTAGGCTTACCGCTTACGCATAACTCACGGCATGTGGCTAGTACTTTCAAACGCTTAACCCGCACTACCACACACTGCGACCTTAACAGATTCAACAACACAGACGGGGTATCACCTCAACCATGATACCTCACAAAACTCCCGTCCGTCATCCTTATAGTGATAACAGGAATGTAAACATTACAACTCCTATATCGCGCGAGTGACAGGAAATCACCCGACTTCTACCGGCCCTATTAGCATAGCAGCTAGTCGGACTCAAGTGCTAGTATCCATCACATTGGTTCCTAGGAGAATGCAACTAGGGTTTCAAGCAATACTTAAGAACTTAATGCATAGAATACGTAAATAGATATAGATTGTAGTGTAATTAAAATAGTGGGTTATGTCCGGGGCTTGCCTTTACTGGTGGGGCTGAAGTTAGAAAGGTCAATATCTTCCGAACTTTGGTTCGGGGCTTCCGATAATCCCTTGGTGATGTTCATTTGGTCTTCAGAAGTATCCTCTGTAGACTCTTGGAAGATCTTGTAGGTACCGTTTGCTGAAGTAGTCATGTCTACATGCAATGCAACATTACATTCAAGGTGTGCATATAAAACTATCTTACTTCTCAATAAAGTTGCAATCTAACACTCATTTAACATACTACTCACATAACAATCAAAAAGATCTAAACTAAACTTAGATAGAGATTTAGGAGGACAACTAATTAGAATCGGCTATTTGTTGAAGATTACGACAGAACCGATTGGGACAACAGCAGTTTAGCCGATAGATATACTTTGGTCGTGCCTAACAGAGGCATGTCTACTGTGTGATCTTACTGATCTAGGGTTGTGTACTTTGGTCTGGGTAGCCGATTGATAGGGTTTCCTAATTGATCGACGAAGGTATCGATTATTTTAGCAGAGGGGTGTTTCCTAAAGCGGCTGTGTCTTAACTAATCTGTGCGAGTATCGGCGTACTTAACTGATCATGTGCGTATCAGCATAGCTGATGCATGCTTTAGCAAAACTAGTCGATCGGTGATTTGGCCTTCTAGCCGATTTAGTGTATCAGCACATTCGCCGATTTATACATCGGGTAGAACTAGTCGAGTGATGTATCGGCATAGCTAGTTGACGAGTGCGAGTAACTAGCCGATGGTGTATTGGTAGACTAGTCGAACTATGTATCCGTACGGTCTGTGTCTCAGCGTATTCAGCCGATTGGTGGATCAGCTATGTAGCCGGTTTTCATCCTTAATGTTCTCCTATATCTACTGGGGCACATCAGCCGTGTAGCTGATTGTCCTACTCTGCACTAACTGTGCTTAACTAAAATGTGCTTAAATGTTATCCTAGGTAACTAGGTGTGGTTGTATCGGCTTGATTACGTCAGTACAACAATCGAGTGACGTACAGTCGATGGGGTCATCTAAACTGGATCTACTATAAGAACCCGGTGGAACCGAACATTAACATCGGACTTAAGCCGATGGGACTACAAACATGGAATTAGACTAAAGAGGATGTGGCCGAAGGGCTTGTGCCGAGGAGGATATATTTTACAGATGTGCACCCGATTGTAGTGTGGTTGAGGGTATGTGGCCGATAGGTGTGTGTCCTATGGGTATATAGCTAAAGGGGTGTGTGGCCAATATCTCAGTCGATAAATTGACTGACATAAATATGCTAACAGAGAAGGTTAACCAATCATCACAACAGTCTGCCATAGGGGCAGCAAATACATCAGGCATGATGCACAATTTAACTTCAGTCAATCTATCGCAAGGACTTTGACTACCAAGAGCTAATTAAGTCTAGCGTCACACAACCAGTAGGTTAAATATAAATCAAATGTTTCACTTTCATATTAGACTTCTCATATGTTTTAGAGTTGCACAACAATTCTAATTAAGATTCGAACAAGTGGCACAAGAATCATATTGTAACAACAAGCATACATAACTAAATATAGCTTTAAGTGGTTTATAATTTATTCCAAATCGTACATTATG